>NC_143147.1:63478575-63629870 GCF_059928025.1 Delphinapterus leucas | reverse complement strand
TTACCTTTGTCACGTCTTGAATGCTCAGGCCTTTCGGCCTGGGACGAGGATGGGGCCGGGGAATGTGTGCAGAGTCCCGGCCATGACCTCGTGCTGCAGCCCTGAGTGCGTTTGGCTCTGGAATAACTGCCGGGTTCGATTGCCCATGGCCATGGTTTGGCAGAACCAAAACCAATGTTGGTTTGTTGGCAAGGAATATAGAGAGTTTGGTAAGAGTGGGGCTTTGGGGTCAGGCAGGCCTGGGTTCAAGTCCTCGCTCCCCGACTTAACTCTGGGCCTGTGATTTCCCTTCTCCCATTATCGGTCAGGTGGGGGAGGATTAAATGAGATAAAGTGCCTGCAGCTGCAAGGTCCCCTAGGTATCCAGACCCCTTTGAGGATAAACAGTTCCCGAGTCTCCCAGAGAGGTGAGGTAGGATGGGATAGTGTCTTATCACCCACCTGTTCCAGGGATTCGGCCCTTCTGGAAAAGCATCATTGAATGATAGGAAAAGGTATGAAAGTTGATCTTTATCCTCACAGTGGGTGTCCGGGTAGTAGTAGGAGGAAGTACCACGGGGAGACAGGCACTGGTCAGGCCGGAGCCACCCTCATTTGGGATGGGGGATAGGAAGCGGGTGAATTATCAGGAACCAGATAAAAAGCCAGGATCCCAGTAAATACTTGAATGAGCGAGAGAATTCAGAGCTCATGCCCCAAATAAAAACTCTGGCAGGCTTTGGCATTAATTTGGGAGTGTTGGACTGAAGCACCATTGGTTGATTCTCTGGTGTCTTATATGCTGTGTGTGCACACCTGCACCATTCTAGATGGTGTATGGAGATGTAAAGGAACCAGGAGATAATTCTCTGCTTCCATGAAAACTGGCTGAATCCTAGTATGTCACGGAATACTCGGCAGTTTTGTTACTACAACAGAATGCAAGTAGGTGGCCTCCCACGATTCAGGTTAAATCGCTTTCCTCTGTTCTATTTCATGCAATACCTGTAGCTGCCACCAGATGGTGGTGGTGTACTGAAAAAGGCTGGTAGATGAATCCTGAGCCGCCTCTCTGGAAAAATAGGATTTAGTAAAATTGAAGATAGGCATGCCGCGTGACCCAGCAGTTACAATCATAGGGTTAGGTACGTGCACGTCCAGACACATGCAAAAATGTCACCAGCAGTATTGTCTGTAACAGTCCTAAACTGGAAACAGTCAACAGTGGAATGAATTATCAATATTGTCGATATTCATACTGCTTAGCAAGGTAAATGAACAACCTACAGCTCCTTGCAATTATCTTAAAAACATAATGTTAAGCAAACGATGCTAGACACGTAATAATATGTGCAGTGTGATTCCATTCCTGTAAAGTCCAAAAAGAGGCAGAACTGAATTATAGTATTTAGGGGTGTGTGTGTAGTAAAATTTTTTTTATTAAAAATTTAAAAGGTCCTGCTTATTGATTTAAAATTATTTTATTGCATTGTTACAAGTCAGGAAGAGGGTCACCTCTGAGAAGGGGAGAGAACTGAATCAGGAAAGAACGTGCGGAGGCTTCTGGACTGATGACAGCGTTTCAGTCTTTGACCTCAGTGCTGGTTACATGGGCACTTGCTTGCTCATTGTTAAACCCTACCTGTACGTGCCAGCCCTTTCTCTGTGTGTGGGTTGAAGATATGCCCTGTGCCAGCCTCCGAGGCTATAAACAGGTGCGTGCTTGGTCCATATCTACTGTGTGCCAGGGAGGGGTCTTACCTTATTTAATTCTCTCTTCCCGTTTTACTGATAAAGAAACCTAGGCTTAGAGAGATGGAGTTGCTTGCTCTGCTCGCCTGAGTCCCCTGGGGCATTCCTGGGATTCTAGCTAGATCTGCCCACCACAGAGCCCTCGCTCCATCCTCCGTACTCTCGGGTTCCCGTGTACCTCCTTCTCTCACTGATCATATAGTGTCCTGGGGTCACACATCTTTCTGTTTAAAAAGAAATTCCTCAGCCATCCACTTGTTACAGGAAAGAGGTGAATTCAAGGTCCTCACCCCACTGCTCCCTTCCACACCAGCTGGGAAGGCTGGCTCCAGGCCCTTGCGCCCTCCCTCCCCGACTGGCAGAGACCAATCCCCCTTCCTCTCAGTTCTAGGCAGAAGCAGGGTGTGCGTGTGTGTTTTATTAATTTATGTGAATACATAATTGACTCACATGGTACAGAATTCAAAAGGGTAGGTAATAAACAGTAACTCGGTCTGTAGCCTTTTCTGGAGGCAACCATTGTTACTAGTTTCTTGTGTATTCTCCCAGAGATATTTTAGGGATTGATAAACAAATACGTATATATTTGTTTGTATACTATGTATATCTTTTTGCATATCCTACACATGTTGTAGTATACTGTATCTATATTCTGCCTTTTTTTTTTTCAGCTTAGCACCATGTCTTGGCACCCCTGCAGTATCAGCCCGTAAAGAGCTGCCTGATTCTTTGTAACTGGGGCATGATGTCCACTGCATGAAAGGACTAACATTTAGCCGGCCCCTGAGGATGGCCATTTAGGGTTGTTTCCATTTTGCTCTCATGAGCAGCGTGACAGTGGGTACCCTTATTTGTATGTCATTTCTCACTTGTGGGAGTGTACCTGTAGGGTAAAATTTTAGAACTGAAATACAGGTCAGAAGTGTGAAAAGCCATGATTTTTTAAAATTTAATTTGGTTTTTTTAACTTATACAAAACATATCTGTTTAAGTCAAAACTGTATTACGAGTATGGTCTCACTACCATTCCTGTCCCTTCCACCCTGTCCCCCTCATATGAAACCAGCAAGTGTGGGCATATACATGTATGTATATTTGTCTCTCACCTTCTTACGTGTAATAGTAGCTTTCTCTGCCTATACATGTATGTATATTTGTCTCTCTCACCTTCTTACGTGTAATAGTAGCTTTCTCTATATGCTGTTCTGTCCCTTGAATGTCTGTCCTGAAATTTCAGAGAGAACCATCTTCAAGATACTGAAGTTAAAACCCAAGAACAGATAGCCCCCAGTGAAGATTTTGACCTGGGATTGACCACGGCCAGCCCAGTACCCTGGGGCGGGCGGGTCCTCAGCTGTAACGGTCTTGAGCCACTGTCTCCAAGGACTTGCCCAGCCCTCTCAGGCACCAGGTGCTGGCTAAGCACTTGTCAGCATGACCTCATTTAATCCCCAGGACAATACTTAGACCCTCCTGTCCCTTCCAGCACCATTGCCCTCCTTGCTCTGTGACCTGAGATCCCCTACCTGCCCTCTCTGAGCTGCCAGCTTTCTCATCCCAGACTGCACTAGGGTTTTCTCTTTTGTCTCTCCCGGGGGTTCCTGTGGCTCCCCACACCTAGAAGGGCCCTGCCTTTGCCTCTTGTTGTCTTTCTCTCTATCTTGCCAGGTTTGTCCAAACTATGTTCATCCACCAGTCAGAACTTGTTCTCCTTTTTGCCTGGTGACCAGTTTTTAGATTGCAGCAGGATCGGCAGACAGTGAAATGCACGTAGCTTAAGTGCCAGTCTGATGAATTTTTAAATTCATTAAGCTATATGTACATCAATATAACCAGCACTTAAGTCAAGATACAGAATGTTTTCATCTCCCGAAAAGGTCCCTCGTACCCTCTGCCAGTTAGTGTCTTCCACCCTGAGGTAACCATTATTCTAACCTCTATCCCCATGGATCAGTTTCGCCTGTTCTTGACCTTCGTGTAAGAGGAATCCTACAGGATATAGTGTCTGGTTTCTTTCACTCAGCATAATGTTTCTGAGATTCATCCAAATTGTTACAGTATCGGTAGTTCATGTCTTTATATGAATAGGCCACAATTTGTTCATCCATTCACCCGCTGATGGAGATTTGAGCTGTTTCTAGTTTGGAACCTTTATGAATAAAGCTGTTATGATAATTTTTGTACAAGTTTTCTTGTATACATAGGTACTCATTTCTCTTGGGTAGGTTCCTTGTATACATATGTGCTCATTTTTCTCAGACAGGCTTGGGTAGGAGTGGAATTGCTGAGTCGTAGGGTAGATGGATGTTTAACTGTGTTAGAAGCTGCCAACTAGCTTTGCACCGTCATCACGATGCGTTGCACTCCTCACCACCAGCATATGAGAGTTCCGGTGCTGCTCCCTCCCCGCCAGCACTTAGTATCATCAGTCTTTTTTTGTTTTAGCCATTATGATAGGTGTGTAGTGGCCTCTTACTGTGGTTTTAATTTTCATTTCTCTGATAAGGAATGTTGAGCACATTTTCATATATTGACCCTTTTGTGCAGAGTTTATCAAAGTCTTTTGCTCATTGTTTTTATTGTGTTGTTCATCTTTTATTGATAGGTAGGAATGCTTTATATATTCTGGATATGAGTCCTCTGTCAGAATCTATGAATATTTTCTTCTTTTGCTTTTTTACTTTTTCTTTTTTTCTTCTTCGGTATGAAGAAAAGAAGTGAAGGTGGTGAGGGGAGGGCCTCTTGGGGAGAGGGACTGATTAGGGTGTCATGGAAGGCTCTTAGGAGAGGTGACATCTTTTATTTATTTATTTTTGGCTGCATTGGGTCTTCATTGCTGCGCGCGGGCTTTCTCTAGTTGTGGCGAGCGGGGGCTACTCTTCGTTGCAGTGCGCGGGCTTCTCATCGCAGTGGCTTCTCTTGTTGCGGAGCACGGGCTCTAGGTGGGTGGGCTCAGCAGTTGTGCCACAGCATTTCTACTTGCCCCTGCTCCTGGCTGAGCCTGGCATCTGCCCGTGGTAGGATTAGTTGTCCTTGTGGTTTCTGAAGGGACACCCTTTCCCACGGGAGTAGCAAAGGGCTCCCCATCTTCTGGGACTTTGGTCAAGTTACTCAACAGCCTCAGGTTCTTTCCCTTAAATGGGGGTGGTGGTACCTCTTCGTGGGGTTCAGCCATGTTCCCAGCATGTGTCCAGCGAGAACCCTCAGTTGCAGGCTCCGGAAATACAGAATCACTACCCTGTGGTGCCCAGTGATGGGGGGACAGACAGCAAGTAAAGAAGGTAGTCAGCAGGATGACCCCAGGTTGTGCTAAGGGCTCCACTGGGGTGAATGGGTGCTGAGGTAGACACTGGGAGGGACCTCTGCATCAGTGCCTGGAGTCCGTCTCCTGCTGCCCATCTTCCTCGGTTCAGGAGCACCACTCGGCCTCTTCCGTCCCTCAGAACTGCAGATGTCCAAGGTGCACAGGGTCCCAGGGAGCCATTCCATCCAGCCTCCCGACCCTCTGCAGTGCAGCCCTTTTCCCTGCTCACTGCTTTAAAATCCTTCCAGCAAACATTTGCGGAGCGCCCCCTGTGCCAGAAACCCAGGAAGTCTTGGGAATAAGACAGCCTAGGTCTTTTTTTTTTTTTAATTAATTAATTAATTAGGCTTGCGGCACGGGGGCTCTTCGTTTTCGCGCGCGGGATCTTTAGTTACGGTGTGTGGGCTCTTAGTTGCAGCATGTGGGATCTAGTTCCCTGACCAGGAACTGAACCCAGGCCCCCTGCATTGGGAGCGTGGAGTTTTAACCACTGGACCACCAGGGAAGTCCCAAGACAGCCTAGGTGTCGACCTCGTGGCACAGTAGCTTCTAGCGGGGCTCAGCGGTCAGTGAGCAAGAAAACCCCACGAAGGTTTCTCAGAGTTCTGAGCTTATGAAGACGGTGAGACAGGTGATGAGGGACGTACCTGGGTGTGGCAGGCAGCGGCTAATGGGGTACTCCAGGGAAACCACACTGGCCACGGAGCAGTGACGTGCTGGTTACTAGCAAGAGGGTGGCACCATGCAAAGATCCCAGAAGGATCTTTGCAGTGGGAAGTCCTTGGAGGCTGAATGGGTAAAATGTTTCCCTACCCAGGTACTGCTAGGGAAGGGGTGGCTGTACCTACCTGGAGTAGGCGGAGATCTTTGCCAGGCCTGCGCCACTTCCCTGCACCTGTCCCCTCTTGCTGGGAAAGAGGTCCTAGTTGGGTTTTGCCGGGCGTGTGGGGAGGTCCCCCCTTTGCTTGTTTCTAGAGATGCCGGGGAAGTGGGTGGGCTGTAACTCACTCCTGATTGGACACTCAGTACTGGTCGGCCATGTTATGCAAATGAGCTAGAAGTTCGTTCTCTACTTGGAGTAGGAACCTAAGGGTGAGGGTGCCCTGATGGCAGGAAGCTCACTCAGGACCCACGAAGATCCGCTTCCCACATCGAGTGCTTTAGGCCTGACGGGAGAGAATGAGGGGTCTGGGCATCTTACCTGAGCAGTGGTTCTTAGATCCAGAACCACGGGTCTCTCACTCTGTCCTTTTCTTTTGTCCCCCAGATTCCTAGCAATAGTGATGTGGGAATGATGCTGAAATGCTTTAAACTCTCAATTATGCTGTTTCCATAAAATGGTGGACTGCACAGCTATTAAATGATGCCATGATTGTAGATTTATTGGCGTGGAGAGATGTTCACAGGACATGGTTAAATGAAAACAGCTGGCTTACAAAACAATAAGAGTATCACATTGTCATTAAATATTTATATGTAGTCACATTTAAAAATTGTGCGATGAAAAACATGTTAAATGGGTGGTAGGATTAAGGTGGTTTATATTTTGACTTCTAATATTTTTGACAGCTTTATTGAGGTATAATTGGCACATAATAAGCTTTACATACTTAAAGAGTATAACTTGATAAGTATTGACATGTGTACACCTGTGAAACCATCACCGTACCTATATTTCTTAATTCTTCTAAAGTGATGATACACTGTGGGTTTTATGTTTTCTACTTAAAAAAAATAAACAGGAAAGCCTGTCAGTCATTGAGCTGGCTGAACCAGGAGGGAAAGGGATCAGTGCCCACTTCCAGAAGGTTGGGCAGTGGAGGGCAGGCAGGCCTTTCTGGAATCTGGAAAGGGAGGGCTGGAGATCAGAATAGACTTGGGATCCCTTGTCCCTGGGCCACCTTCTCAGGCCTGGACCTTCCCTGGGACTCAGTGGGCAGAGGAAAGATGGAAGGAGGCCCAGGGCTAAGGCATCCAGACTCACCTTGCTCTTCCCCAGGAGGCCTCTGCAACCTGTGCTCAGACAGGGCCAACAAGGAGCACATCCTGCAGACTGGGGGTGTCCCACTCATCATCGACTGCCTGTCCAGTCCCAACGAGGAGACCGTGCTGTCCGCCGTCACCACGATCATGTACCTGAGCTCGCCGGGCTCCAGCTCCCACCCTGAGCTGACTGCCATGCCCGTGGTCCAGTGCATGGTGCGCTTCTCCCTCTCAGCCAACGCGAGGCTCCGGAACCTGGCCCAGATCTTCCTGGAAGACTTCTGTTCCCCCAGCCAGGTGGCCGAAGCCCGCAGCTGGCGGGCTCACTCTGCCCTGGGGATCCCACTACCAAGGACTGAGGCCCCGCAGCAGCCTTGATCCAAGGAGCCCTCAGGCTGCGGCACCGGCACTGCCAGAGACAAGACCAAAATCCCTGTGGGGACTCAGGAAGTGGGAGCAGCAAAGCTCCCACTGTGCACGTTCTCCCCAAATGGTGCTTTGTCAGCCACTTTAAAGGCGAGTTTTCTCAGCGGGACAGGTGTTTACACTGTGATGAAAGGCACCAGGAGATGAGTGAGGAAGCCATACTTTGAGACACGTGGAGAAGGAAATTGAAGGGTGCCGTTTTGACAGGCTGACGCTCTCAACCAGCTAGAGGCAAAGGTCCTGCCTCCTGGCCCACCCCGCCACCAAGCTGTCACCCTCGTGTGAGAAGCAGCATGTCCCTAGACCCAGAGGCTCTGCAGATGGTGTTTCTCCTGAGGAACAGCTGGGCCTGGGGCTTAGGAGAATTGCCTGAGCTTGAGGAAATAGGCATCATACCTTAACAGAAGTGTCGGGAGTAATTCTGAGAAATAGAAATGAGAAGCCTTGTTGTTAAAAGTACTTCGGGGCCCTGGGAAGCTGGGGAAGTGTTGTGTCCACTGCTGTGGAGGCCGGGTACCTGTCCTGCAAGCTCTCCAGGCTGGGTGTTGGGCATGGTGAATGCTGGCCTGGAGAACTCTGTGGCCCAGGATTACACAGGCCTATCAGCCAGGGACCATGTTAGGGCTTCAAAGACGAAGACGTGGTTCCTGATCTTGAGTGTCGCAGCCCAGTGACTGTTAACATGGCCATCAGGCATTAAGACGGAGGCCATGAGGGTGACACATTAGAATACAGGCGCAAACTCTTCGAGCTGTTGTCTTTTCCCTTCACCACTCCATGGTACGTGCCTGGAAGCCCTGGCCTGCCTTCTCTGCCATCAGGGTTAGTGAGGTTGGGGGGGGGGGTCCCTGTCCCTGGAAATGTGTCTCAGGCTGGCTTCGGGGATGCAAATAAGAGAGGTGCTCAAGGGAGATGGGACCAGATACTGACAGCAAGCGAATGGCTCAGAGTCTAGTGTCAGCTGCTCAGCACGGGGGAAAGGGTGTGGGCCCCCTTGGAAAGGTGGGGTTCAGGAGCAGTGGAAGGTCCTGGCCTCCCTTAAGGATGACCTCTTTTTTTTCTTTTTTAAAATTTTATTTATTTTTGGCTGCATTGGGTCTTCGTTGCTGCGCACGGGCTTTCTCTGGTTGCAGCGAGCGGGGGCTACTCTTCATTGGGGTGCACAGGCTTCTCATTGCAGTGGCTTCTCTTGTTGCAGAGCACGGGCTGTAGGGCGCGCAGGCTTCAGTAGTTGTGGCACGTGGGCTCAGTAGTTGTGGCTCGCGGGCTCTAGAGCACAGGCCCAGTAGTTGTGGCGCAGTTGCTCCGCGGCATGTGTGATCTTCCTGGACCAGGGATCGAACCCGTGTCCCCTGCACTGGCAGGCAGATTCTTAACCACTGCGCCACCAGGGAAGCCCAAGGATGACCTCTTACATGGCCAAGGAAAGGCAGATTCAAGAGGCATGGTTTCCAGGTGGACGTGGAGGTGGGCAGACTATGGAACTAATGGACTAAGGAGACGAGACGGAGGGAGGTGAAGGCCTCCTCATTGGCCTCTGTCCCAGCTGCCCCTGTGGGGCTCCTGTTCCTTCGCTTCCCCAAAATAAAAGGCCATAAGAGAGCAGTGAGCCAAAGTGTTTTATTAAAAAGGTTCCTGATTTTCCCACCATGTTTCCAGGCCAGCTCTGCCAGGAGGGTTCAGGTGGCTGGCACAGTGCTGAGGGGTCATTGCCATGATGCTGCCCTGTCGCTCAGTTCTGCCCGGGCTCGCTGCTGGTCTGCCTTCCATCAGCTACTGTCCACGGCCATGGCCCCTCACCTTATTCCTGGGGCGGCCCCAGGCCGGTTCGGTCCCGCTGCAGGGCTCCCCGCTTGCTGTCTATAATCTCCTTCCAGTTGTCCCTCCAGGAGAGCAGCCGTCTCCGTGGGGGGGGCAGGGCCAGGTGCTGGTTGTGGCAGCAGGTGAACAAGATGTGCTCCCAGCTTGGGGTCTCCTCTTGGCCTGGGACAGGACACGGGAGGAAGGCAGGGATACACTCTGTAATCTGGTTATTTTTACTCCCTCTCCCTAATCCCAGCAGGCTAGATGCCTGGAGGTTGCTAGGGAAAAGGGCTCCTACCTTGAATGGTGTCCTTGTCATCAATGAGCAGGTCCCCCAAGACCACCGTCTTGTCCCTCGTCAAGATAATGCGCTCCACAAACTGGGGCCCCAGGTGCTTCTCCACCCAGTGGTACTGTGAGGTGGGCATAGGTGGCTCAGTAGGGCCTGACGGGCCCTTGAATTCAGGGCCAGTGAGCAAGTAGGTGTGAGGGAGGGTCTACAGCAGCTCATGAGAGAGATGGCTCCCCCCTACCCCCCCACCCCCACACCCAACTGTCTCTGTTTCTGCCGCTTTCTTTAAAAGATCAGGGCTTAGGAGCCTAAGTCTGCGGGTGAAGTGCTGGGGCAGCCGCACCTTCTCGTGCACACAGTGGTCATACTTCATCAGAGGGCTGGTGCAGATGAAGACCTCGGTACTGCGGGGGTGGGGGGGCGGTTAGACAGGGTGGTGCCAACCCCTGCTCCCCACCCCCCTCCCTCCCCGCCCTTCCTCACTCCTGCATGTCATTCATCTCCCGCATTGCTTCCAAGGCTCCAGGGATGGGCTCCAAGTCTAGGAAAAAGCCTGGGGCTTCATACACACTGGCCACTTTGTCCTGAAAGATACAGTGTTCCTGTCCTGGCTCTGATCCCAGCAGACCTCTCCAGCCCCAGCGAGGACTCTCAAAGTGAAGTTCCTGGGGGGGCTTCGGTCCCCAAATCAGAGTGTCAGGTAGAGGACTTTGTTCAGGGGTAAGTACTCCCCCAGACTGTCTAGTCCTGAGGTGAACTGTGGATTCTGAAGTGAGAGCTTTGTTAATTTTAAACAGGAAGGTGTCACTGGACATGGAGCAGAGACAGTCCTGACCCAAGGGGAAGTCTCCCCACTCCCAGGTGTCCTGTGGGGTCGGGGCTCCCCGCTCCAGGGCGGCCCCATGCCGCCGCCCCCCGCCCCCCACTCCCTACCGCCAGGTCGGGGCGCAGGGCTCGGTACTGCTCGCAGGCGAGGAAGCCGCGGCGCTCCTGCAGCGGCACGTGCGGCTCCCGGGGGAAGCTTCGGCGGAAGCCCCGCAGGAGGCCGGCCTCGAAATCCGCCAGAACGCCGTCCATGTCCACCAGCACCCGCACTGGCCGCCCGCGCCGCGCAGCCATCTGCATCGCCATCGCTGCGAGGCAGGCGGCCCGGCGGAAACGTGGCCCCGGGAGCCGCCGCGCGGAGCTGGACGAGGGCACTGCAGCTTCCGGAGCCGTGGGGTGGGCGGGCTCGACCGCGGCTGATTTGCATGGGCAGCCCCGTTTCGGGGGGCGGGGCCGGCGTGGCGATGGCTTGGGCTGCTTTCTGGTCTGAGGACGCACCTACGTGCACATCAGCAGTCTTCCACGCTGTAGCAGACGTCCTCGCTCACCCCGAATGTTACTCGGGGCAGAACTTCCAGGGGCCCGACAGGAGGGACTGTCCTAAATACTGGGAAGCGTCGTCTAACAAGGAGTGAAGCCTCCTTAAACCTGAGACGCCATACCTGCGCACCCTGCTGTGGGGACCGGAGCAGAGCTTCCAACCCGTCAAGGCAGCACCAACCCACGGCCCGAATCACGGGGACTCCCAGTAACGGTCAAAAGTGAATGAATCTGCTGAAGACAACTGGTTCGTGTGAGCAGAGCTCCTCAGAGACGAATTCATAAACCAGAGTTGGCGTGAAACATGGGAGCATCTGCTTTAAACATCCAGTTCCACCGGAAGAGGCGATTTTACCACCAGGCTCAGGTAATCGGGACAATCCTTTTTGTGGAACTGACAGGTCTCTAGAATTGGCAGTTCCATCCTCCTCTAGAAAATGCTTAGCATTGCTGAGTTTTGTTGACTCTCCTTTTTGTAGATTTCACGCAATTTCCTGACTACATGTAAATATATTTACCTACAAACTAGATTCAGATTTGAGTAAGTGACCCATCTTCCTGTAGTTCCCCACCTCAGCACCCCAATACGTCTAAACCCAATGGAACAGAAGCATAAGGAAGGGGAGCCTGGCGATCTAATTTTAAAATGCTAAAGAGGTAGAATAGACATCAGCAATAAACACCAAGCCACTTGAGACACATAACTCTGTAAAAAGTCCACACTGTCAACAAAATGCTGATTCTTCTGCCATCGTCATCATTTTAAGATCATTCAACTTCATCTTCTAAACACTAAGCTTTCTAACTGGAAAATTCAACACCCTTAGCAAACATGTTTACATAGAATTTTTAAAAATCTGTAATAGTACCAAAATGACTGGCAGAACACCTTTAGGCTGGGCACTTACCTTCACAGAATTAAAAAACTAAAGCCAAGTTACAAGTTGTGACACAAATCAGGGACCTCTCTTGCCCAGGAGCTCCACCATTACTGAGAGAGAAGGGTGCAGGTTCCCTATCTCTGAAGTCATGACAAACCGTAACTCAGGTGATTGGTAGGGCTAACCTGTTCTGGTGAACCTGGAAAGACTGTGTAGCACAGCTGTTGATTTTCCATTTTGCAAATACTTTACACAGTAAGGGAGAAACACTTAACACCTCCACAACCTATGGTCACCCTTATTCTTCCCAAAGACGTGCCCAGTAAGTCAGAATAGCTGGTGGTTATACACTAGGTTTGAGTCATTTCAGTCATGGGAAGGTTTTTAGAGGTGACCTCATTCAAAAGTCTTACTTTTAAGTTAGGAAACTGAGCTCCCAAATGACAAGCCCAAGGCACATAGCTGGTCGGTAGCACAGCTAGACCTAAAAAGCCGATTTACAGTGCCCAAGTTGGACACTTAATATAGCATGTTGGTCTGGAACTTTCTGCCTAGAACCTAGTGAGCTTTCTCCCATCTTCTGTCTCCTGTATCACTTGAGAGGACTCAGATGACCCTGTCCCCTTCTATCTACGTGGACCCTTCCTTTCTTTGGAGCCTTCTTCTCTGACCACCCACCATTGAGAAGCACCCTACAGGCATGAGAGGACTTGAAATTTTGAATGTTAGCACCCAGCACAGGAGGGTAGGTGGTAGAAGAGTGTAAAGGGTATTGGCTAATAATTATTCTGGATACCAATTATCCATATTATTCCTGTATTTTATTACCAGAGAGCCATTAATTTTCATTTTGGCATTCTGAACTCGTGCTCTCTGACTTGAAAGCTGCTTTCTTTAGAGAGAAGCCCACTTCTCTCTGGGCCTTCGTTAGTGTGTTTCAACTTTAATGGCTCATCAAATCATTGGGCAACAAGGTTGATAGTAACAAAGAAAAAAGCAACTAAGCAAGTAGAACTCCTGAAACAATCTCAAAAAGATGACACAGGACACTGTTTCAAAATTTGTACATTGTTTACTTTAAGCAACAGTCCAGGATTGTGAAGTACAACACACATTTTAAGGATGAGACTTTCTTTCATGGTCAAGCACCAGCATCATGCACACAGCTTCAAGTTATCTAAGAAGAGCACTGCCCCCGGGGCCGGGGGGGGGGGGTCCCTTCACCAGGAAGTCCCACTTCCATGTGGTCCCCACCCCTGCTTCACCACCTGGAGTTCGTCAGTCTGAGCGTACAGCGAAGCCTCCCTCTGCGTGGGAGCAGCAGGCTTTGCTCAGCCAGCCAAGTTAGTATCTGGCTGAAATATTTCTCAAGGTTCAGAAATGAAAGGCAGTTGTTTGTTGTGTTTTGCTTTGCAGGCAGCAAGGCATGGGGCGCAGGCCTCTGTCGCTCCATATGGCGCAGGAAGATGCTTTTTGCAACGGGCACTGACAAGTTAGGGCAACACCAGGTAGGCTCAGCATCAAGACAACTTTGTTTGGGGGCCTGAAGGGACAGCGCCTGTGGACCGTTTACTGGCCTGTCCGATCCAGGCTTGGTAAACCCTAGTAAAGCTGACAAGAAAAGGGTTTTAAAAACCTCAGTACAAAAGATCCTCTAACACATTTGAAACCAATTTATCTGTTCTTAAAAACACGGTACTAAGTGTCACAAAGCTTTCCCTCCAATCTACTACTAGAAAACTCTCATGCCAAGGCCTATAGACCCAGAGGAATCAGGACAGACAGAGAACCTGTTCTTCCAAAATAAAAAAAGACAGCAGTACATAAAGTGCTTCTTTTTTAATGAAACAAATCCAAAACATGTACAGTCAGGCTCAAGTTGTGCAGTTCACAAGCATGGAGAAAACAAAGAAACGAAACGACAGAGTTCAGGGCAGACGGAGCTAACCCAGGACGAGGCTGGACTTGCCACCAGGGGGGTTTCTCCGGGATGGCACGGGCGCCGGTGCCACTGGGCTGGGCACAGGGGCAGCGGGCACAGGCTTCTCCTCGCTCTGCCCCAGGCTGGCCTGCAAGTCTGTGTCTACGTTTTCTAGGAAAACAGAATGAAATTAAGGCTAATAACTATTCCCAGTGAAGATGAAAAGCCTAAGTGTTTTGGCTTTTTTTTGAGGATGGTTCAAACCATACCTAGAGCTATAAAGAAGAAACCAACAATCACCAACCATCTGGCAGCCACTATCCAGAATTAACCACTGTTAATGTTTTGCCATATTTGTCCCCAGATCTTTTTCTGTGTACGTTCCTTTCTAAATTACAGAAATATATGAAGACATAAATATTTTAAATGAGAACATTACAGACAAGCTCTAGGCCCGTCTTCCCTGACGGTCCAGTGGTTAAGGCTCCGCGTCCCCAATGCAGGGGGCCCGTCACAATATCTGGTCGGGGAACTAGGTCCCACACACATGCCGCAGCTAAAAGCTCTAGGTCCCTGACCACCGCTCCACCTTTATGTGGGTCTCCACTCCCTATACACAGAGGCCCTACTACTAGTTGTGTGCATTCCTCTAGTCCATTTGTTTTATGTATATTTTGTGTATTTTATTTCCAGCAAATTACATAGAATAGTGTTTTTGTTGTATTTAGCATAACTAATATCAATTTTTTTTTTAACTTTTGGACATTTACCCCCACTTACACACATGGTCATGATTCACCTTGCTTAAATAATTGCTTTATATTATGTACAGAATATATATGATTAAGCCTCTACCGATAGCAAAAAATTGAAACTAATCCAACCATTCCGAAACCGTAATGCGCGCACTCTGGAACGTGTGCCCACGGGGACACGAGCTGTCATCTTCAATTTGAACAGATTACACACCACCTTCCCCAGTGGCTGTACAAGTTCCACCCCACTGCCCGTGTCAGAGTATGCTCTCCCTACATCTTTCCATTTCCACCACTTGATAACCATCTCACCTTAATATTTGACGAACTGATGGGTGAAAAATATTTTTAAATTCCTGTTATATGTTACATTTTCATGATTAATGGGTGAGGTTGATTTTTTTTTTAAACGATACAATATCCAGTTGTACAGACATTTATTAAAGAATCTCCCTCCCCGCTACTGATCTGTAATATGTTAACCCAGTCACTCCCATCATGTTAACCCGGCACTTTCCACATTAAAGTCTTAAGAATTAGTGTATTATTATCCGATATCCTAAATATTGCTTGATTGATTCCCTGACTGATTTGTGAAATTCCCAACAAGCATATATCCTTAAACAGGTAGTTTCCATTGGATCAAAGTCAAGAGTGACTGCAAAAGAAAAAACGCTAGGGACTTCCCCAGTGGCGCAGTGGTTAAGAATCCATCTGCCAGTGCAGGGGACACAGGTTCGAGCCCTGGTCCGGGAAGATCCCACATGCTACGGAGCAATTAAGCCCGTGTGCCACAACTACTGAAGCCCGCGCACCTAGAGCCCGTGCTCTGCAACAAGAGAAGCCACCGCAATGAGAAGCCCGCGCACCGCAACTAGAGAAAGCCCACGCGCAGCAACGAAGACCCAGCACGGCCAAAAATAAATAAATAAATGAATGAATAAACTTTTAAAAATAAATAAATAAACTTCCTGGACTTTTCCCCTCTTTCTTCAAGATTTCCAAAGTCCTCCCTGTAGCCATTCCTGTGTTTAATTACCCAAAAGATGATGGCAGCATTTCCAAGCGAAATATGTTTATTTCAACTGAGCAGGACAGCCTCGCTTTGCAGTGAAATTGCCAACAGAACTGGGGTCGACCTTTACTCACCAGACCTGTCCTGAATGATTATGCCCTTGTCATTTTATGACAAATGAGCTGCAAGTAGAAGCAGGAACACAGAATAATCAGGTGGCAAAACTGATGATCATTTGAAAAGAAAAAGGAAGGACTTGCTCTGTACAGCTGCCTGTGCTATTCGTTCACCTCAAGGATCTGCAACACTGAGCTGGGGGTGGGGGGGAGAATTAATCATTGGCAAATGCCTTCTCTTTTCCTAACTTCAGGGCTCTCACTTCTCTGGGCTCCCCAAATTTCTCATTATATCCATTGGCCAAAATTAGTGAAAGATGAGCTTGATGGTTGCTAAACAAGGTCTGACACTGGAAGTACTTCAGAATATGAAAAGCAGCAGAATCAAAAAGCCTAGATTTTCTTTACCTCTAGAACAATCTTTTTAGATGGAACAAGTTGGACAGGAACAATAACTAATACACCTTCAGTCCAGTGAGAACCTAATCTGTCCGTGGAGGGAAAACCCAGGTAATGCTCAATGGTTCAGAAGATTCTCCTCCCGTCACGCCCAGCAAGAAACGATGAGAGGACAGAAGGGGAATGTGATTCTCGTTAAACATTTCTGTTTCCCTGGAAGATTGACTCACAAATTGTAATGGCAGAAAAAGGCCTTGAGGAAGCGGCTTCATCCTCCTAGATCAGGGCGCCCTGTGACGGCTGCATGTCACTGAGTCAACTTTAACCTGACTGCTGCTGGCCGACATGCGTAAACCTCTCATCACACGCGCCGGCAATTCTCTGGCGCTTGTTGAAGAAGTGCCAATAAGTACTTCAAAGGTTTTAAATAATCAAATGATTACAGCTCATTTCCACATGTAATTGGTGATATGGGTGCTAAATGAAAACTTCACCGGCCCGCTAAGTCATCATTCACGAGATCACAGGGTTACAGCACCTCAGTATAAAATCAAACAAATTTTCTAAATTAAATGCTGAGGGCTGACTTGAAATGCTAGAGACTTTTACTAAAAAGCTCTCATCGAGTGTAACAAATACCAACCTGATTAACGCCCGTCTGTTCTTAAAGGATTCTCCAGTGGTTTTCCTTTCTAGTACGTTTCTAGCATTGCCCTCACTGCTGGCCGATACCAAACGTGGCCACACTTGCTAGCTTTCCAGTTTCATTTTGCCTTCCTCTCCGCCCAGAGGGTGCTGGCGTTGGGGTAAAGCCAGGTTCACTCCCCAGTCTCCTTCCCCAAGACATGACTTGAATACAAATTCCAGTCTATTCTAACATTTACAGAACCAGAAGTTGTGATACTTTTTCAGAAGTACTCACCATGAACATCACCTTCTCCCTGGAAAAGAAAAAAATTAACAATTTACTTCAGATTTTAATTTTGCCACACACAAAGAAAAACAGAGTTCAGAGAAGCTACTGTCTGTTTGAAGCCAAATGTGAAGTTTTGTTTTGATGTAGTCAAGTTCAGGGTCACGCTGCCATTACAGTAAACAAACTTTATTCACCCTGGGACAATGCTACACAGAAATGCTGCTGGACAAATCGTCCCGGTGCCAGTAACATGCCCCGAACACCAAAAAACCTTAACATTTACGCTGATGACCTAATATCAATTCGCATTTCAGAGGATCTTTTATCAGAAAATTGGTAAACCTGTCCTTCCACTCCCCCCTCCTTTCTCCTAATCTAGCTGTTGAAGGGCCTCCATCAATTCCAAAGCCTTTCTACAGGTCTCCCCACACCCAGATGGCTGATGCCTCCATGTGCTCTGAGGTCCCTACTCAGGGGGACATCCTACCAGGCTTTCCAAACACATAGCTGGGGCTCACAGGCCGTGATCACCTGCAGACAAAGAATGGTAACACCATGGTATACAGCCTCCTGGAGTTCAGCTCAAAACAACTGGGCAACCTCTGCCAACAACTAAAACAGTCCTTGAGCTCAGATATGCTACTATGTGTGAGATACACACGGAGTACGAGTGATCCAGTTTCAAAAATCAATACTGAAGGACAGAGACTAATCCTAGTGGTAGCAGAGACATACGAACAGACCAAGATCCCATTGACTCACCTTTCTGACTGACTGTCAATCTTCCATCACCAGTATGGTTAGTCCCTTTCCTAACTACCTCTATGTAAAACTCCAGTGGCAGGTCTCAGTACAATGGGGGTGGTGCAGGGCAGGTGGAATTAATTTCTCAACTGTATAAACCTCAAAGCCTGTCTTTCCCCCCATACTGTCACACTGACCTTCAGATCCAAGAAGTCTCCAGGGTTTGCTTCAGAAGAGTTACTTCTCTGGGGTCCAGATGACTCAGAATCTTCCCGGCCACCACAAGACTTGGCACCTGAATCAAAATATACTTTCTTAAGGAATACAATGGAAAGACCTAAAGCAAAACACTATTTAATTAGTTAGTCTCATACTACAACATGAGCTAACAGTGTTAGGGAATGACGGCTTCAAAGTTCTACAGAGGGTCTAAATAACCCAGTCTGACGGTTGTCCTTATTCTGATGCGTTACACAGACTCCCAGCATTTCCCATGTCTTAGTCCTCGTCTCTCCGCCCATGACAAGCTTTCATTGTTGTCTCTCATGATTAAGCCAGATTTTACTCAGCACAAAACCAGCTGTGGTGGCTCTGCTGGGCCGTCCCTCTGACCAGGGACCACGGATACTAACAGTACCTGCCGACTTGGCCCAGGAAGGGGGATTTTCCTCAGGTGTCCCAAAGATGCTAGAGGCCATTTTATTCCGCCTCACAGGTTGTTCTGTTGGTTCATCAAAACCTAATGAAAAATTGGATCCACCACCTGGAGGCCGCAAAACCCTAGGAATGATGGCAAAACAACGATTTCAGATCAGATCAAAACATTTCTTGGCACACTTGTTTTCAAACACCTTTCATTTTTCTCAACCGCTCATTCCACCTACCCCCCCCCACACACACACACACAAAAGAGAGCTGCTAATGGGAAAATTAGGAATTGATTTCATCGTGGTATAAATTCAGTGCTGGACGTTAAGGTATGAAATCCCGCTCTGTAGTATCTGTGGCGAGGTTGTGCATCACACAAGGCGGCTGAAACGGCCTGAGAGCACCCATAGCAGGCTGGTCGGCGTCCCATTTTAGGAAAAGGCAGAAACCTAATGGATGTTGTCTATCAGGCTCCGCTGGACACTTGCAAAGAAGTTGAGAAGCACATCTTGTTATTTATTTTAAAAAAACTGTACGGGGGACTTCCCCGGTGGTCCAGTGGTAAAGAACCCACCTTCCAATGCAGGGGACTCGGGTTCAATCCCTGGTCAGGGAACTAAGATCCCATATGCCCCATAGCGCAGCCAAAAAAAAAAAAAAAAAAAAAAAAAGGGCTCCATTTTTATTTTCAACGAAATTTTTAAAATGGAAGAATATACATATAAAAGTTGACCAATTTAGAAGCCCAAGGAAAACTGGTAATAGTCTCTCCCGTCTCAGCATGACTCACAAGCCCTGTTTATACACGTGTGCCTCACTGCTCTCACTAATCATGACGAGTGATCAGCCACAAGGAGAAAGTCAATGAGAAGTTAAGTTTAGGACTCCATGGCTGCTGTATACCCATGCACCTTTAGATACCATCTACAGCTCTTCCGTTTGACAAGGAAATACAGCACATTCACATTTCCAGATCTTCCTGACACAGGTTGACCAGTTTGTCCCCTCTGTGGAAAAACTCAATTGAATTTGTCCTGTCACCACTCAAAACAGAAAATGGAGATGGTTTCATGGAAAGATTTTCTAACTACAGATTCACTTCCTTTATTGGTGATCAGAGTGGTCTGTTTTTCTATTAAATCATTTTGAGTAAGAAACATTTTTCTAGGAAGGTGTCCATGTCATTCAAGTTTCCAAATAAATACGATTGTCATTTGTAAACTCAGCTCTGCAAGTTTTCAAACATAAGGTCTTTCTAGTTCACTGATTTCCAGCTTTTCATTACCACACGGACAACAAAGTCTGTGTGACATGTTCCCCTGAAATTTGATAAGATGTGCCTTATGGCTTGATATGTGGTCAGTTTTGTAAATCTTCTATATATGTGCTTGAAAAGAATGTGTATCTGCCAATATTCTATGTGTCTACCAGATAAAGCCTGTAACTGAGTTGTTCAAATCTACTGATTATTAAATATGGTTTATCAATTACTGAGATTTCTGTTATCAACTTCTACTACAATGGGGGTTTTGTCAGTTTCTCCTCAGGACTCTGTCAAGACAGAGTTCTCTCTCAAAAAGACCACCACCGGGGAACCGCACTTCCACTGCAGGGGACATGGGTTCGATCCCTGATCGGGGAACTAAGATCCTGCAAGCCACACGGTGCAGGGGGAAAAAAAAAAAGACCACCACTGCAGTATTTTATTTAGTTCCGTAGGGAGAACTGCGTTGGGTTAACTGGCTAGTCATTTTGATTAAAGAAACAAAATATATATTCTTACTTCATTTACCAAAATAAATTCCAGCTAGGTCAAATATTTCAATTTAAAGCCTAAGACAAAAATATTGGAAGAAAACATGTACGAATATGGTCCTAGTCTTGAAGAAAAGGGCTTTCCTTCTAAGCCCAAGATGAAAGCCAGAAACCATGAAAAACGGACAGATTAAACTTGGCAAAAACACACATTTGACAAAGGGTAATATAAATGCTTTTAAAAATAATTTTAAAAATCGAGAGAAAAATGGACAAAAGGTAAACAGACAATTAAAAAATATGGATCACGTCTAAACACTGAAAATTTAAATTCACAAGCAAATAAATGAAATTTAAAACAAAAGGATATATTTTTTTCTTATTAGGCTGGTAAAGATGAAAAAAAATGCCAATTTCCAGCATGAATTAAAGTGTGAGACTATAAATTTGCACAAACTTTCTAAAGAACATTCTGATAAAACGTATCAAATGTTTAAGTTTGCATCTTATATGAACCAGCGTTTCTACTTCCAGAAGTTATCCTAAGTAGATAATTAGACATATGTACAAGAACACTTGCAGACGTAGGCTTGGTTACACCTAAGCAGAACACAAGGAAATCGAGATAAACTTCGCCTCTCAACCATATCTAGTTCTTACCATCTTCTCCAACCCAGTCAGGCCACTTTCTTCATTGTTCAGTGAACTGTTCTGGCTTATCTCCACCTTGGAGTATTTACTCCCATATTTCCTCCTGCCCAGAGCACTCTCCACCCTTTCCTTGGCGACTATTTCAAAATCCAGCCCATTTCTTAAACCTCCACCTCCTCCATGAAGCCCTCCATGACCTTGAAGAATGACAAGTAGGACACTGAGAGGAAAGCATGTTAGACACCCTCCTTCTGGTCACCAGCTCTTTCTGTAAAGGGCCAAATAGTAAATATTCTTGGCTTGTGTTTCGTTTGGTCTTTTGCAACTGTTTAGCTCCATCACGTAGCACAAAGACAGCCATAGACAACACAAAAACGAATGAGTGCAGCTATGTTCCAATAAAACTTTATTTCTGGACACTGAAATTTGATTTTCATGTCCTTTTCACAAGTCATGAAAGATTCTTCTTCTTGCCTTTTTCAACCATTTATCAATGTAAAAATCAGGTGCCAGCTGGGCTTGGCTCTCCTCTGTCTAGTTCAGCAAATAGCCTCATTTTTTAAGAGAGCGAAGTCAGGCCTTGAGAAGTTCTAAATAAATTGCCCAGCATTAGTTAAGTGACAGAGATGGGGCCAAATCCCAAATCCTCTCTCCCTGACAGGCACACAAGACATGCTCAAAGTGCTGCAATAGGGGAACCACTCTAATGCCATTTTTCTCTTTAAACTACATACCTATGTGGTTGGTGCTTTGATTGCTTTTCTTGTTTTCTAGCCTTAGACTGAAGCTATTTCTTATATACATCCTCTAGCATCCTCCCCTAAATCTAATATTCGTGTCTGTGTCCATAGTAAAATTCAGTACTCAATTTATACTAAATTAAAATTTCATTATTTTCCCCGTGCGGGCAGGGAAGACCCGCTTTTATAACATGTAAAACATTAAAAACCCCACTGTTTCTAAGTCTCAGATATTAAATATCCACTTAGATTAAATTCATTATATGAATTAAGATAAATGTGTTCAGGCATACCTCTTATAAAGATAATTTTAGGTTTGCTAATTAAATTGTTTAAATCATAATTAAAGGTATGTTATAAATTCTTAATAGTCATTTTCTTATGTTAAAGTTGGAAGTGACTAGGTTTTTATCATTTGTACCTCAAATCAACAGACACTTGAAATACTATAATCAAAATTAACCTGCTTCAGGGAATAACCTGGTGGTCCAGTGGTTAGGGCTCCACGCTTCCACAGGATGAGGCACAGTTTGGGGAACTAAGATCCCAAAACAAAAAACAAAATTAACTTGCTTCACTGTCATCCCCTTCATTCCCTAGAGATTAGAATGATTTTCCTTACTATCATAATTAAATTCTCATGAATTATTTCAGCAAGATGAAAATCTTCAGAACCCTAATGGGCCAGGAAATTTTTTTTTGCCTTAAAAAAAAAAGACACTAGAACCCAATCACCAGCTTCAAAAGAAAGTCAAAGCTCTGACCGGACCAACTTTTTAAAGGTCTGTGTTCCTCTTGCAATAGCAGGTACTACCTACTCCGATGACGTCAGTGTTGGAGAGCCCATTTGTAACAGCGAGACATCCCCAAACAAAGGATTTGGATCATAAGACAGAAATTATTTCAGTTTTATTTTTTAAGATCCCGCTGTTTTTTCTGAACTATGCATATGACTAGGTCAGGATTACACATCCGAGGCTCAACAAAAATGTGTCCATGTACTGCGGATAGCAATTTTCAAAAAATTACTTTTTCTTTCTTCTCTAAGTCCCAGAGTTGCTCTATGATCTTTGCAGGTCATTCCTTCCCTATCGAACTAAATTTATAATGTGTTTATGGAGCCAGGAAAATGTTACTGGAGAAAAGAAGTTTAAGAGAATTAGGTGAGATTCTACAAGAAGGAAAGGTAGGAAGTAAATAAAAGGACAAAATGCTACAGTCTTGAGATTACAATATTGGAGGGAAATTGATGACAACAGGCGAATTAAAACATTTATTTTGCAGACCCAAAAGTCATTTATGTCTCACATTTCAAAGATACAAATCAAAAAGCTAGTGTGAGGATTCATTTGACCTGGTTACTTAAATTCTTTGTGAAGCACTAAACTGCACTCAACCCCAAAGGATAAAACCTCAGATTTTTTAATATAATGTGTAAATTTTCACATTCCAATCACTACAGTATGACCAGGATAAAGTTGGCCTCATAGCACAAAATGAAAAACCGAGGTTCAATTTGTTCCAGTGTCCTCTGAAAAAAAATGATCTCACTGGAAGGATGACAACAGAAGAGGGAGTGACCAGTGTTTTCGTAGGTCTATCCTACTCAAGTTCCCCTTCCTCCCAGTAACACACTAATTTATTTTTTTAAATCTTTCCCATTCTTTTCTACATTTTGAAAGGGAAAGGAATGAGTTGAAAAGGAATGTCATTTCCAACACTCCCTCCTAAGACTCACTGCTGAGGCCTGCTTTTTGTCCCCAAGGACTCCAACCCTTGTGAGACACTGCTATTTCACGGCTGTCTTCTTAGCCCCACAAAATGGCTCCCTTTGTGCCACTTGCCCAGGACCCCCAAGGCTGGCCACACATGACTTCAGGTCATGATCAATGAAGAAGAGATGCTCAGAAAAAGTGGAATCTAAGCTTCCTCCACGCCTTGAGCAGGATCCCTGAGATGCCTGTATCCCACCTTAAAGAACAGCGTGCATGCACTTAGCCGAGACAATGTAGACATCTACCACCGCATCCAAACCCTTCCACCAAGTTAGGCAAGGGCTTGGAAAAGGGACCCTCCCAGTCCAAACACCGTGCCCAGGGCCCCCTTCCCCAAATGCAGTGGCATGAGTGGCCAGAAACGCCCCGGCTACGCAGGTGGAGATAGTACGGAAGAGACAATGGATGTCTCCGGCCCCGCCCAAGAACAGGAAACCTCCTCCGGCAGGGGAATCGCGGCCAGAGGTGAACTCATTTTGCATACGTCAAAGGGGGAAGCGAAAGAGGTGGGTTGCAAACACCGAGGTCCGAAGGTCTGAGCGCAGAAAACCCACTCGGAACGACTCGCTCCCCCTCCCGTTCGGAGGTGGGCGCGGGAGGGGAAGGAGCAGGGGTCTTTCCTTTGTTAGCAGAGGGGGAGGCACTTCGCGGAGGGCTGACGGCTAGGTCCTGAACGGGGGTGAGGGTCGCGACGACCAGCCCCGCCCGAACAAAAATGCCACCTGCCGGGCGGACCCGAGTGGGTAGGAGCCCGCCGGACCGATCGCTGCGGCTGCAGGATCTGACCGCCACGCCGGGCGCGGGGCCACCACCTGCCCCGGGCCAGAGGCACGAGCGCGTGGGCGGGGGTGGGACAATAGGGCCGGATCAAGGTGCCCCGCGGGCTGCCCGGGCACCCGGGGCCCAAGACCACCGCCCTGGGGCCGAGCCAGCCACGCCACAAAAGGGAGAAAGCGAACCCTCTCGGCACATCCCGGCACATCGTGCGAGCGCGAGCGGCCACGGCCCTCCCCAGCCCCTAGCTCCAGGGAAGGAATGAATGGAAGAGGAGCAGGAATCGGGCGGGGCCGGCGCGTCAGGTTAGCCGGCGGCACAAAGGGGGAGCCGGTGGCCGAGCCCCACCGCCCGGCCGAGCGCGAGAGCAGCGCCCCGGGCACGTTACCGCCGACGACCTGCCACCAGACCCGCCTGGCCCCCTGGGCAGCGGCCCTCCCGCCCCCGAGCCCCCGAGCCTCACCGGGAGCTATTCCTGCTGTTGGGGTCGACGCCCTTGAAGGTGGTGGTGGTGGTCATGGCGCCGAGGAGCGAGGTAGGCTGGCGCGGGAGCGGAGAGCTGAAAGGGTCAGGTCTGAGGAGCGTAGAGTACCCCCACAGCCCAGAACCGGCGACCGCTGCAAGAGCCTCCACCGCTGTTTGCCAACCGGACCGCGGCCTTTATAGGGCTCACAAACCCCGCCCCCGCCCCGGCGGCATTGGCCAATTCAAACGGGCCTCTTCACTCCTATTGGCTTCCTGGAGTGCCAAGCATCCTGCGGCTTCACGACGGGCTGAGGCGGCCCCTGCTCAGCCTAAACCCACCCTCTTCCTGGTCAGGGAAGGTCTAGGGAAGTTTCCCCTCCCCCACCCTCAAATCTCGGAGATGATTGGACAAAGGACAAACCTGCCCCGCGCTCGGTACAAGTTGTGCTCGCTGTCACTTAAAAAAGTTACCTTGATAGAAGGAAAAGCTCGCTCTGGGCGAGTTGGAATCCGCAAGCCGAGGGCACGTTTATCTTTACCATTCATTTATTTGCCTTACTCATGGAGGGTAGCAAGGGCATGCTCCTCAAGGGATGAAAATTACTGCTACAAATTGACGTTTATTGAATATCTCCTATGTGTCCTGTTTGGAAACCTGACGGTCCCAAAGCAGGAGCACTATGAATCAGCAACAGAAAGCACACAAAGGTGATCCCTTCTAAAAGGACTGGAAATCCTTTACCTTTTAATGTTACTACTTAGCTGTAACGTGTGGTGCGTGCACTGGACCAAAATTACAGTCGTTCCGATTTGAGGGCCTGTTCTCAAGGCTGGTTAATGCCCGGCCTCGGGGAATGGCCACATCCCTTGCTACTAAGACCATGGGAGTAGCCCAGGCCTCTGCAGCTGTTTATAACCATTAAGTCATGACTCTTCCACCTGTCTGGGTAAATCTATCCCTGCAACAAATGCAGACACACTTGGAGGGCTCAGGAATGACTGTTTAGAAGACTGTACTAGCAAAGTCTTGGGCAAACAAGAGGGAAGGCCTTCCCTGTCATGCTGTTTCCTCAAGGCAGATCTCTTTTTCAGTATTTCCATAACAAGTGAACTACACTCCTCTTTGTGTGGCCTCCTCCTTCCAAGCAGTTTGTGTTGGTCAACCACTCTCCTGGGCTTTCAGGAAAAGCCAGAGACAAGCTCTTCTCTTCTAGAAGACCTGGATCATGTCTTTATGTGCTTACCACAGAAGCATGAAGCACACTACTTGTTTGGATTAAAATCTTCCCTTTCCTAAAGGCTGAGCTTAAATTTCCAGAACCTTAAAACAAAAACAAAAACAAAAAACTCTTCAGGCGAACCTAGCTAGTGAGTATGCATCTCCTCCTGAAAAGTCATATAATTAGGAGGTAGTGGAATATGGTGGCTACTAGCTCAGGGTCTCAAAGGAGAAATCCAGGTTTGAATCCTGACTCCTGCCTTTTTCTGAGGACTAGTTTCATTTGTAAAATAAGGACTCCATGGAGCTGTGAGGACTGGATGAGGTAATGGATGTAAAGTACCTGTCCTACCTGTCCTGACATAAGTCACCAAAGTGATAGACATTTTTATTATCAGACTTACTTGGAAAGTAGCCACATACTTTTTTTTTTTTAACAATCTGCTATTGTTTTTTGTTAAGTTAAATGAGGGGTTTAGACTTGACTCTTAGGGTCCATTTTGGCCCAAACTTTTGAGTTTGTACTGACTTGCCTTATTTCCTCTGGAAACCAAAAAGCCTAGGTTCTGGTTCTGCTCTCTCCCAATTTAAGACACTTGTAGGTCATTTATATCCTTGAGCCCAGTTTCTTCATCTGTAAAATGGGGCTAACAGCACCTATTCTGCTAGCTTGGGAACGAGATAATTGCAAGAATGTTTTACTCTTTAAATGAAGGCTTTTTTTTTTTGAAAGCTTTCTATTAGAGGTACCCCACCTGGCTGCACACCAGAATAATCTATGAGCTTTTTTTTTTTTTTTAACCTATGAGCTTCTAAGAAGTACATATGAATGCAAGGCTCCAGAGATCTACTGAACTGGAATTTCTGCATATAGGGTCCAGTCATGGATGTCTATAAGAAGTTAAACAGCCAATTCTCACATATAGCTTGGGCTGAGAACCTTTGCTTCAAAGGTAAGGAATCAGTTCCAGTACGCTTTTTAATTTAATCTGATTTATGAAGAGCAGTAAATTTATATAAAACAGACATCTGATTAAGGCCATCTTAGGCAGGCCTGTTTGGAACATTCTTTGTAAATACTGCCAGAAATTTCCAGAATAACTAGCTCTATTTACTTGTTCGTGTACTTAATAGTTTTGACCAAATCACTGTACTCCACTTTCTGCTGCAACATGGAGATTTGGGGTAAAAGATATGTAGCTCTGCTATAACCTTTGCTCCAGAAGACCAACTAAGTTGAAAATGGGATATTAATAAAATTATATTTTTCCCAAAAGATCAACACAGATCAGGATCAAAAGATGCAAAAGGATGGGGCAATGTGAACATCTGATTATAAAATCATGAAGGCCCATCATTATGATTTTTAAAATACACACTAGGGTCTGTATCAATAAGTAATTTGCTTCAAATTCCCAGGTTAACCTAAAAATCTAAAGAAACAGAAAGACAGATGAAATCTTATAACAAGGAACAGTCTAACAGCTATTTCATGACCTACAGCAGTGGTTTTATGTATTTATTTATTTATTTTTGGCTGTGTTCGGTCTTCGCTGCTGCTCACGGGTTTTGTGGAGAGCGGGGCTACTCTTCGACGCAGCGCGCGGGCTTCTCCTTGCAGTGGCTTCTCTTGTTGTGGAGCATGGGCTCTAGGTGCGCAGGCTTCAGCAGTTGTGGCATGCAGGCTCAGTAGTTGTGGTGCACAGGCTTAGTTGCTCCATGGCATGTGGGATCTTCCCAGACCAGGGCTCGAACCCGTGTCCCCTGCATTGGCAGGCAGATTCTTAACCACTGCACCACCAGGGAAGTCCACAGCAGTGTTTTTTAAACTTTTATAAAGCAGAATCCAAATATATAAAATAGATTAACAGAGCAGCTGTGATTGAATCCTGGCCCTCTCTGCTTCCTCCTGTCCTTTGCCACTCTCCACTCAGTCCTCCTCTTTTTGCACAACCTCAGGGTTCCGTGAAATTTTAAAACCACTGCCCTATATGCATGTCCCTTTTCACCTGCTTTTTAAATATAGTTAACAGGAAGAGAATGAGCAGTTGCTTCCACTTCCTTAACTTTGTCTTTAAGCAGTTAACTTCCCTCAGTCCCATGCTGCCACCTCCCTACTATATCCAAAGTACTATTCTATTTGTAATTCAATTCAGAAAGCCTAGTAGTAATCGCCATTCCCAATAGGTTTTTTTTTGGGGGGTGGGGTGGGGGGAACTCCCCCAACCAGGGATCGAACCTGTGGCCCCTGCAGTGGAAGCACAGAGTCTTAACCACTGGACCACCGGAGAAGTCCAATAGGTTATTGGGTTTTTTGGGCTGCGTTGGGTCTTTGTTGCTGAGCAGGGCTTTCTCTAGTTGCGGCCAGTGGGGATTACTCTTCGTAGTGGTGCGTGGGCTTCCCATTGCAGTGGCTTCTCTTGTTGCGGAGCGTGGGCTCTAAGGGCACAGGCTTCAGTAGTTGCAGCATGAGGGCTCAGTAGCTGCGGCACATGGGCCCTAGAGCGTGCGGGCTTCAGCAGTTGTGGTGCGTGGGCTCAGTAGCTCCTCGGCATGTGGGATCTACCCAGACCAGGCAGGGATCGAACCCATGTCCCCTGCATTGGCAGGTGGATTCTTAACCACTATGCCACCAGGGAAGTCCCCCAACAGGTTTTTGCAAACCCAATATGCTCAGAATTTCCTTAGAACACAATCTATTGTTCTGAAGCAGGTGGCAAAAAAGTCGTTATTTAAAAGATGTCAGAAAATGAGGAAGGCCCTAATAATTTTTGCTTTAATATAGACAGGAATCCTGTTGGTTTTTACATTTGTTGCTGAGCGCGTGGACAGTTTTATTCAAGAATTCAATGTATAACTTAAAATAGAACAATCTGCTAGTTGTTCTTCATGATTTGTGCCTAAGGACAATAAATAAATTTTAACCAAACACAAAAAAAGTGCACTAACATATCATCTCTTCATTCTCAAGCATGTGTTTGTCTTGAATGTTACCAGCTTTCCACTGCTAGGCAAAGTGTTCCGAGTCCCCCATAATTTCAACCTGCCCCTATTTATTCCAAAATGCCAGAGGAAATGGGCAATCTACATGGCATCCTTATTGGAATTTACTCTACCTAGAGTCTGCAGTCAGGTTTGAACCAACCTCTTAGAACAGTGTCTTCCGCTGTGATCCAATACACACATATTAGGTTGACCCATATGACATGGCAGATATTTGACTATTTTTGACCTACATGTATAGCAGTTACTTATGTTCAACCACAGTTTAATACAGACTCTTAATGTTTTCTATTCCTTATTATTAAAAGAAAATACTGGTCATGTGCTTCTGAACTTGGGTAAGTGACTTAATTAATGAACGGCCCAAGTATTTCTAACAAGTTTCACTTCTCAACCCCAGTATTGCAGGGTGCCCCGTAAGTACATCACTCACACATACATTCTGCATCCATCACTCCTAGAGCCAAATTTAGTATGCATCTGTCCATTCTTTTCTTAGCTGCATCCTCACCACAAAAAAAAAGAAAAAAAGGCAGATCAATGCCACCAAGAGAAAAACAACCCAAGGAGTTCATTTTCTCTAAAAATTCATTTGCCATTAAATAAGACAAATGAACCAACCTAGATGTCTCAAATATGGAAAATGGTTCTGTCATATTCTTGCCTTCTCTTTACCCAAAGTTAAGATAAACAAAATGGCACATACTCTGTACTATGGTCTGATATGCCCCTCTAGTCACTCTGAACTGCAGAGGGAGAGCATGATTCATATTTCCCCATTATTTCCTCCTCCTCTCAGACTAAGAGCTGAATGAGATTATGTGATTTAAATTTGTCTTCTTTCTTCAATTCCAAGCTATTTCTCTAATAAACAAGTTAAAAAAAAAAGTCTAACAAATCTGTCCTGTTCTCCTAAGATGAATTTAGCCCCTTTTGCAAAAACAGTTACTAAAATTACAAACATCGGGACTTCCCTGGTGGTCCAGTGGGTAACACTCTGCGCTCCCAATGCAGGGCGCCAGGGTTCAATCCCTGGTGGGGGAACTAGATCCCACATGCATGCCGCAACTAAGGAGTCCGCATGCCACAACTAAAAAAAGGAGCCTGCACGCCGCAATGAAGATCCTGTGTGCTGCAACTAAGACCTCAAATAAATAATTTTTTTTTAAAAAAAAGATCTTTAAAATTACAAACATCAAATAACTTAAAAGGGTATGCCCAGAAAAGAATGGGAAAATTCTTGGTATTCCAAATTCTGTAACTTGTTGCAAAATTAGCCACGTAATCCGTCTTATAGTATCAAGTGCAAAGAAAACAAATATTACGTGAAAGTTCTTGGACTCTAAACTGTTTCACGAAGGCCCTAAGGGTGTAGGAAATCCTAAAATGATCTCATACACAGTCACATGTCACTGCTTACAGGGAAATAACACTCCACATTCCAAATAATAGATTAAATTCCTAACCTGTTTTCCACTGTGAGGCACTCTTTTCTTAGTTAACCACTACACACAACAAAGTCTCATTATATGGTTTTTTTGGGGATTTTTCCTGGCGGTACGCGGGCCTCTCACTGCCGTGGCCTCTCCCGCCGCGGAGCACAGGCTCCGGACACGCAGGCTCAGCGGCCATGGCTCACGGGGCCCAGCCGCTCTGCGGCACGTGGGATCCTCCCGGATCGGGGCACGAACCCGCGTCCCCTGCATCGGTAGGCGGACTCCCAACCGCTGCGCCACCAGGGAAGCCCCAAAGTCTCATTATAAAACACATATATTTCTTACTACATCCAGGACTAACCCTCAAATCATCACCTAGATAATCAAAATGTTGAAGCATCCTGTGGATGGGTCCTTTGCTTCTTAAAGTATTGGAGAATCATTAAAATCCTGAGGATTGTTTTTCCTTAAAAAGGAAAAAAGACCTTTCCTTTCTGTTTTTCCTTTAAAAAATTCGTTAGAGCACAACTTAGTATTAAGCATTTATTTAAAAACCTAGGGACTTCCCTGGAGGCTCAGTGGTTAAGAAACCACCTGCCAATGTAGAGGACATGGGTTCAAGCCCTGGTCCGGGAAGATCCCACATGCCACGGAGCAACTAAGCCCGTGCGCCACAACTACTGAGCCTGCAAGCCACAACCACTGAAGCCCGCGTGCTACAACTACCGAAGCCCGTGCGCCTAGAGCCCGTGCTCCACAACAAGAGAAGCCGCCGCAATAAGCCCGCACACCACCACAAAGAGTAGCCCCCGCTCGGCGCAACTAGAGAAAGCCCACGTGCCGCAATGAAGACCCAACGCAGCCAAAAATAAATTTAATTAATTAATAAAAACCTAATGAGGGACTTCCCTGGTGGTCCAGTGGTTAAGACTCTGCACTTCTAATGCAAGGGGCATGGGTTTGACCCTTGGTCAGGGAACTAAGATCCCACATGCTGTGCAGTGTGGCCAAAAAAAAATTAAAAACAAACAAACAAACCAAAAAGTTTAAAAAAACCTAATGAGACGAAGGTTGTATTCAGTTTTTAAAATGAAAAGAAAATGCAGGCCAATTGGTAGGGATTATGGTATTCAGTTGAAGCCTCAGCATCCTACGGCAGAGCCCTTACTTCACGCTGAAAATAAGTTTTATTTAAAATTAATTTAAAGAGTTCAGTATGTGGTAGTTAGAACACATATTATCTCATTTAATCTTCACCATAACGTACTTAACTCTTAAAGAGTTGTGAGAATGCCTCGCAGAGCTGCTTCTCAATTCAATATTGCTCTGAAAATACATTTCTGGGGGTAGGGCCCAGGCACTGCTATTTTTTAAAAGCTCACTAGGGGGATTCTAATGCAAAACCATGATCCAGAATCACTATTAGTCATACTCAAAAGCAGCAGCACCCTAACTCAAAAATAACCCTCAGTGGCACAGCTGGCCCTCTCCAATACCCTATGGCCCCCAGAGAGACCTTGGAAAAAACTTTCCAACAGGCTGCCCTCAAATCCTGGGATTCCATTATCTTACTGACCTCCTGGTATCAATCTCCTACATAATTACACACTTTGACTCAAGTCTCCAATTTCTCCTCAAACTATGTTTACTTCTTCCCCTGTTCCATTCAACATCATCCCCTTTAGACACAATGTAATCTGATCATCCAATTAATTTCTATGAGAACATAAACAAGGAAAACAATGAGCCAAATAACCTGACACTCCTATTTCTGGGAAGCTGCTAATACCTTTTGTTTTGGCCTCTCTTAGCTTGGATGAATATGAGAGGTGCTTGAGAATAAAATTTATCTCCCTATACAGATTGGGCTCACTTAGGTACTATTTGCTACTTTTAAGATACAAACATGTCGGATATGTAAGCACAAACTTAAAAGAGTTTAGCCAAATTGTCCTAACAGTTAACCAAAAGAGCAGGGTAACTCCCATCATTTGAACCTCCCCTCTCAAGCCAAAAAATTAAAATGCTACAATTACTTTCAGCATTTTCAACCATCCGCTTATTTTCAAAGGGTTTTTTAAAAAGTTCTCTGTAAGCTTTCCCATAAAATATTTGCCTTTTTGGTGGTAATTTATGTGAAATAGGCAAGGGCAACAATCAAAAGTTCACTTAAGAATAAGGTAAATCTTAATTATACACTGACCCAAACATCAATAAGCTACAACATACTATATTATGAAACAGTGCCTTTTCCACACATTTCCCTATGGCTTTTAAAATTCTACTGAAAGTTTTTCTAGTATGAAAGAATTTAAAAGTTCCCCCAACATGGCGAAAGCTCAGACATGACATTAGTTCCCTCTGGTTAAACAAGAACCCAGTTGAAGAATCCTTCCTTAATAAAGTTCTCTGGCTTGAATTTCAATCCTAACTTTAATTTTGGGGACAACAAAATTCCAGTACTTAATAGTACCTAGAGCAAGAGAAATGTACTTACCCGATATCTAAGAATTCTTGGGGGCAGGCTTCTCACACTATTTCACAATATAAATTGTAAAAATAGGTTGGCAGCACTACACATATAGGAAAATAAAACTTCAGTTGATTCAAGATTAACTCACATATACACAGAGCCAAAAACCTATGTAATTCCTGCTGTCTCTGGGGAAGCTTATTCACTATAGAAATGGGGAATGTAAAAAAGACTATATTGCAACAGAGGTAGAGTGAATTCAGTGAATGACAAGGCATGATAGTTCATGGGGACTTGATCCAAAAAGGCCACATTGTTAGGCAGTAAGGGTGGGAATTCAGTCTCTTGAAAACCATTATTGGAAAATTCAATTAACAGGCATCAGAAAACCTAACCTCCAAGTTCCAGTTTCATAGCCATCTAACTATGTGACGAATAACGCTCTAGACCTCAGCCTTGTCATTTTTAAAACAGGGGTTAGAACTAGATAATCTTTACATATCTTTCCAGCTCCAATATTCTGTTTATTGGTTCTGTAGTTGTTATCTTTCCCCATACAACTGAATTTAAAAACTGTGCTGATCTGCATATTTAAGGCTGTAAGAATGGGTATATGTAGGTAAATATTTTCTGTCCCTCAACATCCTCAAATAAGGAACAAAAACTGTTTTAGGTTAGGGAGTATTTACCATCAGACAAAATGAGGACTAGAATGGTCAAGTGATTTATCAGCAGAGTCAGCAAAATTAGAACTTTTTCTTAGCTGCATGTACTCACCCACTCTGCCTCAGGACATTCCTTGCTAGTCATTTATATAACTTTGTTATTCCCTGTTTTGCATTAGTCTGTCAGAAATGCAAAGTAGCTTTATTTCTTCCTTGAAATGTAACTTCTAGTAGGCCTATTCAGGTCATGTTTTTCTCTAAGCTTCAACTTTCAATTTAATATTCCTCAGAATAAAGAAAACAGCTCATTTTAAACAAGAAGTTTATTTAAACAACAAGACGCTTGACTTGAAGGGAAAACTATCTAGGATTCATTTCTTTTAGAGTAATTTATCCCTACTTAAAGACAGATTGCCCTACATGTAACAGCTACGTACAAAAAAGTTATAAAATTGTCCTTGGTTTTACAATGATAAATGAAAAACATTAAAATTCTCCAATCGAACAAGGTATGCAAGAATTTTTATGTTGTTCTTTTTTGTTAAACAGTGAGAGCAAAATAACTTACTGGAATATAAAGATAAGAGCTGATGAGCATGCCACTAATGGAGAAAAGGGGGTATCTTCACAGAACCAGTATTTTTCCCCATTCCATCTCCATTTGATGTCGATCAAAACATACCGTTGGCCATTTAGTTAAAAAAAAAAAAATGCAATATGCTTGTGCACATACACCAGTTACTTTATGTACAATAAAGGAATGGGGAAGGGGAAAATGAAAGAATAGAGAAACTATACTGTAGTAGTCAGGATGTGGTGGAACCAAATTGCAGTTTTCTAATTGAGAATGTCTTCTTGGTCTGGAGGAACAGAATTCTGGAGTAAAGTAGCAGGTTCCCTTTTTAGTAGACACCTCCTGTCTGCTGCTGGAACACATCAATTGTATCTTCATCCTCCATTTCCAACTAGCATAAATGAGAAAAAAAACAATCGGCCATTGGTTATTTAGCTCTTAAAATTTATAACTATCAGACTTAAATAGCCTGAAAATCTGCACGAGTTCCACCCAGTTCCAGTGTTCATTATTTTAGATGTCCCACAGCTTAAAGTAGCGTAAGCCTTAGGTTTAAATAATTTTTCACTTCGTCTTTTTTATGAAGATTACAGAAAATTGAGTTTTTAAGTTAAAAAGCTGAGTATGTCCATAAGTTAAATCATCTCACCTTTAATTATTGAAAATAAAACTGATGTGTATAAAGGCTCTCACTGCAATGCTGTTTAGACGAGCAAAAAACTGAAAATAACCAAAATATCAAAACCCCCAAAAATATAGTACATGCATACATGAAATACCATGTACCTATTATTAAAGAATAAGTAGATTTACACATGCAGAAATGGAAATATCCCTTAGATACGGTATTAGGCTAAAAAAATTTTAAAACTAGGCAGCAAACAGCTTATAGTATTATATTTGTATATATATTTTTAAGTTTGTGTGTATGTGTATAATATGGCTATATCTTTGCCTATGCAAAAAACAGTGGTTACCACTATGTAGTAAGAAGAGGAGCATAGAGGTGGGATAGGGAGGGTGGGAGGGAGGGAGACGCAAGAGGGAAGAGATATGGGAATATATGTATATGTATAACTGATTCCCTTTGTTATAAAGCAGAAACTAACACACCATTGTAAAGCAATTATACTCCAATAACAATGTTAAAAAAAAAAAAAAAAGAAGAGGAGCATGAGCAAAAACAGACTTGTTAAAAAAAAAAAAATCAAAATTCAAAATGCTATTAAGTTTGCAAAGTTTACTACCCACACATTATACATAAAACCATGTTGATAGCAGGAAGGTCTTGGTACATATGGCAACACTGTAAGGTAAACAAGCTTTGGAACAGTTTATAATGCTGATAATTACCCAAGAAAAATTTTCTAAAAACTGGTAATTTTGAAGATAAAACAACAACCTTGGGCACCTAAAGACAAGAAAGGGAACGTTTCTAATGAAGTTCAAATACAGTAAAAGTAGAACTAAAGCATTAAAATATTAATGACTAAGTCTCAATTCTCTATTTGTAAAATGGAATATTCAGTTATGAGAACTAAATGAGTCAAAGAAAGTGAAGTACTTAAGAGAATGAGTATATAACAATTATACTGCTATTAAAATTGGCTGCTAAGCAGATGTTCTAATTTATACAATTCTGCTATTTAATAAGTACTGGAAGAACAATTCTAAAATGAATCAATTTCACTCTAAAATAAATTCAATTCCAAATACTAAAATGAGGTCAATTCCAAATTCAATTTGAAGATTTTATAAATGCAGTACTGAACAAATCCTCCTCAGGTTTAATTATTTGCAGCTAATATAATAGACAAGTCCCAGAACTTTTTTTTGGTGGTGGGTGAGGGCTTCAAAAGACAGAAAATACATTACCATCAGAGTTTAGCATAATGGGTTCTTTTTATTCTTTTAAATCCATCAAAACTGGTCTTCAGCCTATCCATTGAAATGAAACTACTGGAATGTTTTTCAATTTTATAGTGAAACTTTAAATGCCTTCAAAGGATACAAGAGCTTTCTCTCTCTCTCATTCATCAAGAGAATTCAGCTCCTCCTTGTGGCTACATACTATAATTGCTTCTTAGAGACTCAGCAACAGAAATTTCTTCAAAATATTCTTCCCTCAAGTATAACTCATAGATATTTCAAGTTTTTGAAGATTATCAACAAAACCACAATCTGGATTTTCTGCTTCACTCATACCATATTTATCACTTTCTAGTTTTTATGGGGTGATAAAACAAATTCAAAAGGACAAGGGCTCCAATTTAAAATTTCTGCTATCAAAGTTTTTTCCCCCAAAACAGAATGTCTTAAATGGAATTTCAGAAGGTAAAAAGAAACAAAAAGTTTCTGCTAAAGAAGATAGCCCAGCTGATCCCCTACAAAGTGACAGAACAACTGAAGTAATAAGTAAAGAGATTAAGGGATCAGACAACACCTTTTGTAGTAAGGGTTTGGAAAGCCACCAAATAATAATCAACAGCCCTGTGAAATAATAATCAACAGCCCTGTGAAACATAAGCTATCAAGAGACTTGCAGTTAGAGCCACTAGGTTCTCTTCAGTTCAGAAGTATAGGTACAAGAGAATTCATGAGGGGCTAAAATGGTTAGGATAAACAGCCAACCAATCGCTTATGGGGAACCCTGGGTATGATTTAGAGCTGCAGCAATGAAAACAAAAGGAAAACAACATTCTGAAGTAACAAACAGGAATTTTATTTATTTTTTTCCAAATAATGCTGGCAAGAAGAAAAATATGGATTAAAGTAAAATGACCTACTAGTTTTACTAAGTGATAACTGAATATTTAAAAACCATTGGCACTTCCTGAATCTATTTTTTCTTTGTATTCCCTTTTGGCCATATTTTACACAGCTTTGAACTCTGGTAAAGAACTACAGGGCTTCCCTGGTGGCGCAGTGGTTGAGAGTCCGCCTGCCGATGCAGGGGACATGGGTTCGTGCCCCAGTCCGGGAAGATCCCACATGCCGCGGAGCGGCTGGGCCCGTGAGGCATGGCCGCGGAGCCTGTGCTCCGCAACGGGAGAGGCCACAACAGTGAGAGGCCCGCATACAGAAAAAAAAAAAAAAAAGAACTATATTCCAATGACTAGAAGTTCACAAATTAATAAACAAAGCTGTTGAGAAAATTAGAAAAAAACATTGTTTTTTCTAGTTAGCACAAAGACATTTTTACCTGTGCAGGTGTGTCTGTTTCATTGATTGGCTGCCCGTCAAATCGGAATCTGATCTGCCTCATTGACAAACCCTGGACAAAGAGTTTAAAAGCAATAAGAATGCAAAGAAACAGTAAGAACTAAAACTACATGCATATTTGGCCATGAATATATTTAAAAGAGAGACCTAAATAAATGATCATCAATATGTTAACATTTCTATACTGGTTAAATGATTTGGTGTGATTTTCACTTTCTTTAAACTACACTATGTTTGATTTTCATTGGAAAAATGATTTTTCTTAAAAAGGACTGAAAAAAAAAAAAAGGCTGTTTTTGAGAGCCATAGCTACTTTTGAGACCATAGCTACTTCAAGCTTGAACAGATCATACCTTGAGTCAAACAGTGCATTTAAATGAGTTAGATACTGAAAGGAAATTTGAAGCAACAGATGCACATGTCAACATTCCTCAACGCACATTAAAAAGCGCTCCAAAAACAAACACATAACAAAACCCATTAATAATATGAAAACTGAAGTCACCTAAAAAAGGTGTAACGATTAAAATAAAACTTTGCCTAAAAGCTACCTTCCTTTCTTGTCTATCCAAACAATTCCTACCACTATGTAAGAGTAACCTAAGCCCCAGCCCAGCACAATACTAGGAACACCACAGGCATATTCAAGTTCTTATCGTTGGGCAGTGAGTACCTTTACAACAAAACACAAGGCAATAACTGGTCCCTAAAACCATCTATAAGACCACAATCCACATCCAAGAAAATCCTGGAACAGCTCTAAAGAAGCACCTGCTTTTTTCTCCTTAGTACTTACCTAAGCCTGCAATTATTAGTCAACCTTGTACTAGAAAATAAGCTCCAGTAGGGATAGAAATCTAGACTTAGTTACATACTGTATATCTTGCACATGGTAGGTGCTAAAATACTGATGGAATAAAATGGATGAAAAGCAGTATCTAAATATGCTTCATTTTCTGTTTTTATTTGAAAATAAACCTAAAGCTAAGTTGAGGAGAAGCTTTATTACAAAAGGGACTGTCAAGAAATTTTTATGTGCATTTAAGGAGATAAATGAGCTTAAATATGCCCCTTTCTGCAAAGGGGCCTCCATTATTAAGAATCACCTACCTGACATAGGGGTGGGGAGAAGGGGAAAAGAGCAAAATAGTAAAGTTGCTGGTAACTGCAACCAAATGAGGACAAGATTTCTTTGGAGGTATGCTGTGAATATTTTAACTTGAAAAATACCTTTCTTGGAAGCATCTTCTTACACAAAGCCATTCCTGTATCATGCTCAAATTACAAACTATAATTCTTGTTATAAAAACTCCGTTTTAATTGATATTTAAGAGAAAATTAAACTGAGTTCCTAGGACTAAAAATATTGAAATAAAGTGTTCAATTAACACTTGTTTAACAACTGTATTCCCTTATTTAACAAGGATTCACTGAATTGGTCTTTAAAACTACCTGTCACATGAAAATCATACTGCTTTCCTTTAAAATTCTAGTCTTTGAGACTTGCCTAATCCAGCGGTTAAGACTCCAACGCTCCCAATGCTGGGGACCCAGGTTCGATCCCTGGTCTGGGAACTAGATCCCACATGCTGCAACTAAAGATCTCGCATGCCATAACTAAAAAGATCCCACACGCTGCAACAAAAATCCCACATGCCGCAACTAAGACCCGGTGCAGATAGATAGATACATAGGTAAATAAATAAATATTAAACAAAACACAACACAACACTCTGGTCTTTGACACATACCACTGCCAGACTAGCCCTTGTCTTAAGGAATACAAGCAATCCCCCACCAGGTAGGTGACAGCCATAACCTAAGTCATTCCTCATGACTTTCGAATTTAGTTTGCAATTACACAAAGTAACCAAGAATTCAATGCCAAGCCATTAATACTAAGTATTATCTACTTACAAACACTCCACTGGAGACTCTGCTTCAACAAAACTCTTAGCATCTTCTATATGCTGGGTTCTTCCTTCACTACATCCAATGGCGTGGCCATTCAAAATAAGGGCGAAGGGAAGGCAGGGCCAGTAGAACACAAGCAAATTGTATTCCTTTATTGCCACCTGTTTTTATGCTTTTCCTTATCAATAAAAGCTCTTTTATTTTGCTAGAGATCAAAAGTCCAAAATTCAGGAAACTTGCCTTTAAGATTCTATAAACCATGTAAATTCAAACAATGAATTTGCATTAAACCAGTATTTGGTTTCCTCTTCTGTATAAATCTCATCCCTGAGCTTTAGAGTTGTGCTCCAGAAGAGATGTGTGAGGTTCTCTCTTCGGGACCCCATTTCTTCATTTCACAAAAACGAACTGGACTAAACCAATTATTCTGTGCTCTCTGAAACCACTTGACAATCTGGTAAACAATGTTGGGGTAGATTTACACTAGAATGGAATAGTATGCTCTCAATCAGTTGCCTGAAGGATATGTGGCTGATATAAAGTGGGCAAAGTCTAACTCTACATGTGAATGAAAAACTTACTTAGAAACCAACCTACAGAAATACTAGGTTTGAATGTTCTCTATTCTTTTACAAGCATTTGAACACATTCTATATGCTGAGCACTGGTCTAGGCTCTAGAAAAATAGTCATATAATAAAACAGCCCTATGCTCATGAAGCTTACACTTTAATGCAGAGATAAATACAGACAATAATCAATGCAAAACAACAAATCAAAACAAACAAAAAAGAGTGAGAGGACTCAGTGATGGCAACAGGGGCACTCTGAATTAATCAGAGAAGTCCCTGAGGTAGTAGTTAATCAGGAATAGAATAAAAATGGTTGCGGGCTCAGCACTATGCAATGGAAATATGTCAGCCACATATGGTAGTTTTCTAGTTGCCACATTAAAAAGTTAAAAATAAGGTAAAAGTCTGATAAAAGTTTTAATTCAACATATTTAAAAATACTACCATTTCAACATATAATCAACATTTTAAAAATTGAGATATTTAACTTTTTTCACACCAAGTTTTCAAAATCTGCCATTCATTTTACACTTTACAGCACATCTCAATTTGGACTAGCCACACTTCAAGTGGTAAACACTCACACGTGGCTTGTGGCTACTGTGCTGGACCAAGTTTAGATAGAGAACAGAGTTCGCTGATGGATTTTATTTGTTATGATGCATCATCAAGGAGGACCCTAAGGTTTTGACAACTAGATGCAGAATGGTGCTATTTACTGAGTGGGGACAACAGAGAAAGATTTCTAGTAGAATCAAGAGTCCTGCTTTGCATGTTTAGTTTTAGATGCCTATTAGGCATTCACTGGAACTCCTCCAGAGATCCAATACCAAATGAGTTCATTAGAAAGTAAATATGAGCATTCAATTAATCTTGATAGGAAATCTTTGGTCAAGAAGTCTCACCTGCCAAAAAAACTTTAGCTATGCAAATCAGATCAGATAAATATTTTAGTTTTTAATAACCTGTAACTACACTTAGAAAGCAGGGAATCAGCCCAATTAGATGATACTTCAACTCCCTCTTCCTCAGAACCAGAGAAACCACTTGAAAAGTAAACAGGGATCTTGTTTCACTCAAAACTCTGAGGTTATCCCCAATTTAAGAGGAAAATGGGAATAAACATCTTTCCAAATTCTTCCTGGATAATATTTTCACATTTGCATTCCAACAGATATGCAGTGGAATTCTATTTTTTATGGATTACCAACGTTCTTTTTCCTCTAGTGCAAGTTAAGAGTGGACCCAACAAGTTTAGTCAAATATAATCCCAATCTTATGCCTAATAACTGAAAAAAATACAGGAAAACTTTATTCACACTGGGTAATATAGTAGACTTACTTTAACATAGCAGGAAAACTAAAAAATTCTTGATTGACCCACTAACTAGATCTTATAAGACAATTTCCTGTAAGGATAATCTAGAATACACAGGATGTGCCTTACTTTTTCTGGCACACAGTATAATGCCCCAGCACATAGGCATCTGGTAAAAAAAAAAAAAAAAAAGATAAAAAGCTCCTTTGGGGGCCCTACAGGAAATATGGGAAGTCTTAAATATGACCATTTTAGGATGGACAGAGAGTATCAATAGATGTATATAGTAAATTGGTAACAGTTAATCTAGGCAGTAGACTCATGGGTATTCAATGTAAACTTTTTTCTCTAAGTTCGAAAATTTTCAGTCAGTGTTGAAAAATATGATCATTTAAAAGCTAAAATTTAATAGTAATTAGAGAAAAGTTAGGCTATGCAGAGAATTTTGTTGAAAGTCACCAAATCTAAGCATGAATTTCTATGTTGTATAAGGTTTTGCTACATAAACATTCTACAAAATGATTACCTTTTAAAATTCCCCTGGAACCTGAAGGAGTACTAGTATTCAAATATGGTAGATACCAGTGCAAAAATTCTTTAGCACAATTAATAAGTACATATTTACTATTAGGGGATTTCACCAGAATTCTTCAAATGAAAGTACACTGAAGGGCATATCTTTGTAAGGAACTATGAAAAAGTTTTTGAAGATAAAAAATTATAACCACAGTACTCTTATTATGTTATAAATAAACTAGGCATAAAATAAAGCTTCAAACTCAAAAAGAAGTTTAAATCTTCAGTTTAAGAAGCCCTTCAGTCTCATGGAGAAGGCCCAAGTATCAACTCAAACTCAATTTCCCAACTTGTAGAGGTTTTAACCTTACTCTGTTTTGAACCTATTTTTTAGGAGGTGAATTTGCAATGTAGACAAGTTGTTTTGGTCTAATAAAATAATTTTCCAAACTTTTATATATTATACATCCAGGGTTGAACAAGAAAAATACTTCTGCCAGGTTACTGTTGGATTAACTGATCTACCAGAGTTTCTGTTATACTTGCAAAAGTCATCTTTAAAATTACCTTTGTATTGTTACAGACTCAACATCACAAAAGGAAGCTTCTTTGTCTTAAAGTTTACATTTACCTCCCAGCATCTGTTCATTTCTACTTCCTCTTCTGAGGTAAAAAATTTACTATTTTCTGAGTAAAATTCAAATATCCTTATAATACAGGAATGTGTATGCTTGGCTCAGGAGGTTAAATCTCTTGACCTCTACTATTAGTGTAAAAAGAAATTATTACAGTTTTACATGCTTCAGGAAAACGGCAGTGTCCTTAAACCCACATTTACTTCCAAACTGGTTAAAACACCCGAAATAAATTGTTTTGACACAAGACAAATTTTTAATTGTTAAAAAAGAGCCTGACAAGAAATTTTACCAAATTCGTTCTTATTTTCTTATAAAAGTAAAATTACATCCCCTTGGGAACAAACCACATGTTGTGAAAATAATTTGATGCATTTCTGGCATAGAACTAGAATCATATGTGATATTAACCACCCTAAGGGATTTTATGAAGAATCAACAAACCAAGTGGATGATAAAATTGTGATATATCAAGTATATAAGTACATATTCATTCTACCAAAGATAATCTATTGATATATTATGCTGGTTTCTATTCTCAAGAAAAAAAGGTTTGTCTTTTTAAAATACGTTTTATTCAGTGGAAGTATACAAGTCAGTTCCTCACCTGTCGTTCACAATAGGCTTTCATTAGTTTACTAAGTGGTGTGTGCCTCTTAATCTTAAACTGCACCACAGAACCATCCTGCCCCGCCACCTTCAAATTAATATGATCGTTGTTCTCAGTCTTGACTCCTTCCTGTTGAAAGAAAAATAAAAGTAGAATTTGGAAAATGTGAAGGACAAACACCTTTTAAAGCAGCAGCAGCCCAAGTTGCTTCAGAAATCAACAGGTTTCTCATTCTTATAACAGAGCATACAGCTGTTTGCAGCTGCTGAAATCAATCTGAAAGATAAGAAACCCTGAAGCAACAATATTAAATAGATGTCACAGAAACAGAAAAGCAGCCTACATCCAATACTATCAGTGTCGACAATTGGTTTTTAAAGATGGATCTCCCTCAATTTACTGCAATGCCCTCTTGAATCTGAGTTTTTTTTAATGACATATATTGTATTACACTCAAGATGTCTTTCCTCTAAAAAGATTAAAAATAAGCATCCTTCCTCTTTCCAAAATGCTTTGAGTACAGAATGCAAGAAAAATCTAGAGCTTGAAATTCAAAACTCATTACAAATCTCATTAAAAAGTTATCAAATTCAGCTTAGTAAGAAATCTCAAGCTACATTAAAAAAAAACAAACAAAAAACCACCTAATTGAGGAATATCCTTTGATTCTCTCCCAAGCAGCGGTAATAACTCAGAACCACTATTATTGTTCGCCTCTATAAGCAGCTTCATTTTTGTTTATTTTTAGTTATGAGCTTATTCTCCCCTCCCCTTTGTTGTCATGAGTCAAACGCACAGTTTTATTCCTTGTAGATTTATTCCACAATTCCTTGTAGATTTTGACCCAATCTGAAGTTCATCAAAATCAAGTGTACAAGGAATTCTGTAGCCCCTAAACCACTTCAGAATGGAAAGGGGGGGGGTGTCACAAAACAAACCAAAAGAAAGTCCCGTGTGCCAGGAAGAAGTGTGTACCCGAGTCCTCCAGGGAAAAGCCTCCTGGAGCCTCAAAACCCGCGTTGAAAAGTTAAGCCCTACGAAGTCTCTCTGCTCGTACATCTGCCTCCAACTTCTCGAAACCACATGGTCTCGGCAGGTTAGGGGTTATTTCGCACCCAGGGAAAAGCCACTGCCCATTCCGACAAAAAATGTGGGAAATACTCCCCGGGAATCCCCCAACCCCGGCCCCTCACGACGGCCGACGGGCATCCGGCTTCCAACCCATCAGCAGCCCATTGATTCGCCCCGAACCCTCAACCGGCCAGTGCGGCCCGGGGCAGGGGTCCCCAGATGCCCGCGGCCCCCACCCCGGAGGGGGGAAGCCCGGAGAGGAGGTAACTCCTCGCCACCGCCAAGGCGGCAACACCCGCCGCGGCCCGGCGCGGGGTCCGCCGAGGGTGGGGACACCGCGCGCCCTAACGCCCCTCGTCACGCGCGCCCGGCCAGCAGGGCCCAAGAAGCCCAGCTCGCGGCCGGTGGGCCAGCGGGTGTCCGCGATTCGCCCGCCCAACTCGCGCCCGGCGCGCACTCCGAGGCGGCCGGGGGCGGGGGAGGGCGGTGGGGCCTCCTCCCGCGCGGGAGGGAGGAAGAGGGGAGGGAAGAAAATGGCGCGGAGCGCCGGGGCCTGAGCCGCGGCCGCCCCGTGGGGGGCCCGGGAAGGCGCGGGGAGCCCGCGGCGGGCTCGGGCCGGACCCCGGCCCGCGCCGTGACCCCGGCCGCGCGGCGAGGCGCGGAGGACGGCGCCGAGCTCACCTTGGGCTTTTCGTCGGCCATGGCGAGCGCCGGAGTCTCCTCAGCTGCCGCTTCACAAAAGAGGTACCAGGTCCGCACCGAACGAGCACACAAGCAGCACCAGGAGCGGCAGAAGAAGGAGGCGGCAGCGGTGGAGGAGGGAGAGGGCGCGCGCACGTCGTGCGCTCCCTCCCCCCATCGTGCGTGCGCGAGCCCGAGCCGCCGGGGCTCCTCATTGGTTGCCGCCTCGCGGGAGCGCGCAACGCTTACATAACCACCGCCACCCCCCGCCCCGCACCACCCCAGCGTGGGCCCGGCGCCCGCCAGGCCGGCGGGAAGAGGCGCGGACACGCGCACCCGGGCCGTCGCGGGGGCGCGCCTGGCTCTGGGCGGGGCTGTATTGTCCTCCTTCTGTGGTGGAGCTTAATCAAAATGGCTTCCAGCTGGTCCTCGTTGGGGACTGGGAGGCTTGAGGCCTAGACGTGACACACAAGCCGGGGAAGACAGACTGACTAGACGAGGAAGGGGGAGCCTAAATCAAAGCCCCAGCACGAGGTTCTGGGAAAATAACCTCTCATTCGGTGGCCCAAATACAGCTTTCCTCAGGGTCAGAGGAACATCACACTTCCTCTCAGTCAGCCTCTCTTCCCTCGGATTTTAAAGCTTCAGCCTCAACCCGCTTCCCACCAGGCTCTTGCCTTAGTGCCGTGACTACTTCCGTCCTGCTGGAAACCCTGTACTTTGACTAGCTGAGGAAAAAGGTTCATCCTACAAACTCCTTACTCATTGCCTGGCTGCCAACCTCCTAGAGGAAGCAAAATCCATCAGAGAGAAGCACCCGATATCAAGCTTCCAAACCAATCGATCACTTCCTCCTTACATCCGTTCAGAAATAGAAGTAGGTCCCTCTTGGCTTAAGCACAGTCCTAACATCTGTGCCGTGGATGTCTCCCACTCCTCTCGGTAGGTTTTATTGATTATGTCCTTTATTTTCTTCCACTTGCACATTAGCCGTTACCGTAGAAAAAGACTCTCAATTCTACTTCCTTCTGAAGTTACCACCGTATCTCTCTCCATTCTTGGCCAAATATCTTGAAAAAAATGTGCACGCCAGCTGTCTCCACTCCCTCACCTCCCACTTACTCCTCAACGCACTGCAATCTGGTGCCTGGTTCCACTAAAACTGCTCTCTACAAGGTCACCGCAGACTTCTTTGCTGAGTCCAGGATGCTTCCCAGTTCGTCACTCCTCTTGAACTCCCTCCCTGTGACTTGGGGCTATGACTCTGGCCTGTCCTTGATCCCTTTGCAATTTCTTTCTTTCTCAGCCCTTCCCTTAAATGTTCCTTGGGTTTTGTTCTGGACCGGTTTCTCTTCCCATTCTATCCCCTCTCCTGAAATGACTTCACCCCACTCCTATTACCATCTATTTGCTAATGATTCTCAGGTCCAGATTTCTAGTCCAGACCTTTCTCTGAATTTCGAGCCTATAAATCCAACTGACTTCTGAACATCTCCACTTGGATGTCCTAGAGGCACCTCAAACTCAGCAAATCTCAACTAAAATTCCTCAATTTACTTCTCAGACCTGCCCCTCTCTTTCAAGCGGCCCGGTCACTGACTGTATGACACACCATTATAACATTGCTCCAGGGACTTCCCTGGTGGTCCATTGGTTAAGACTCCACGCTTCCACTGTAGGACTGAGATCCCGCATGCTGTGTTGCACAGCTCAAAAAACAAACAAAAAAACACAACAACAACAAATTGCTCCAAGCCAGAAAGCCAAGGGGCATCCTTGACCCCTTCACACACTCCCCATACAGTCAATCTCCAAGTCTGCTCAATTCCACCTTTTAAATACCTGTCAAATCTGTCTACTTCTCTGCAGCCACTGTCCAGTCTTTGGGCTCTGCTCCATTTGCTGGGCTTCCAGCTGGTCCACCGTGGGGAAGAGGAGGCTTAAGGCCTAATTGTAGGACAGGCCAAGAAAGGCAGATTGATCAGGAGAGGGAGTGGAAGCCTAACTTCAAGTCAGGTTTCCCCAGAGCTACTGATCTTTTGTTTTTAAGGTATGTCGCAATTGTGTCTGAATATTTAAATGAATCAGAATCATCTAAGGTGCCGGGGTTTTTGTTTGTTTTTGTTTTTGGCCACGCCACACAGCATGTGGGATCTTAGTTCCCTGACCAGAGATTGAACCTGTGCCCCCTGCAGTGGAAGCAGGGAGTCTTCACCACTGGCCCCCCGAAGGGGGTCCCTAACGTGTGCTGGTTTAAATGCATATTCTCTATTCTCGGACAGTGTGGCTCTGGGATCCCTCTTTTTTAACAAGCTTCCTTGGTGATTCTTTTTTTTTTTTTTTGCGGTACGCGGGCCTCTCACTGCCGTGGCCTCTTCCGTTGCGGAGCACAGGCTCCGGACGCGCAGGCTCAGCGGCCATGGCTCACGGGCCCAGCCGCTCTGCGGCATGTGGGATCTTCCCGGACCGGGGCACGAACCCGTGTCCCCTGCATCGGCAGGCGGACTCTCAACCACTGCACCACCAGGGAAGCCCCCGCTGGTGATTCTTAAACACACTAAAGCCCGAGAACCACAAACCATTCTAAAATAAAAACAAAATAAAAGAAGTTTCTGGGAATACCCTGGTGGTCTAGTGGTTAGGGCTGTGTGCTTCCACTGCAGGGGGCACGGGTTCGATCCCTGGTCAGGGAACTAAGATCCCACATGCCGCATGGCAAGGCCAAAAAAAAAAAAACAAAAAACTTTCTGCCACTCCTTGGTTTAGTGGCAATCCTCTGCCTTACAGGATAGAGTCCAAAATTCATATAAGACCTACAAAGCTCCTTGAGAGCTAATCTGGGCTAACCATTCTAGCTCTTTCTCATTTTCTCCTCGAAGCCTCTGCTTCAGTCATAATCAATTACTTGGGGTTCCTGAATGTACCTGCTCTCTCTCAACTTTAAGCTTTTGTTCACTTTTGATGTGTAAAGATTCACTGAATGACTGAATAAATTGAGGCTATCACTATGCATAAGATCCTGTGCTAGGACTTCCCTGGTGGAACAGTGGTTAAGAGTCCGCCAGCCAACGCAGGGGACATGGGTTCAAGCCCTGGTCTGGGAAGATCCCACACGCCGTGGAGCAAAGTAAGCCCATGCGCCACAACTACTGAGCCTGTGCTCTAGAGCCTGCGAGCCACAACTACGGAGCTGGCGTGCCACAACTACTGAAGCCCGCACAACAAGAGAAGCCACAACAATGAGAAGCCCGCACACTGCAACTAAGAGTAGCTCCACTCACCACAACTAGAGAAAGTCCGCACAAAGCTATGAAGACCCGACGCAGCCAAAAAAAAAAAGATCCCGTGCTAGGCATTGGGCAGACAAAGTCCCTGTCTCAAATTTGGGGGTGGGGGGGCGGGTAGGAAGGGTAGGAAATATACAAGAAGAGAACCAACTGCCATGTGTCAGGCACTGAGTGGGGCTTTACTAATTAGTTCTTTTTCTCCTTATACAAACCCTTCCAAGTGGATTAGTATTTATTTACTATTGAGGCTCAAAGAGTTAAGTAACTTGCCCATTATCACACATCTGCCAAGTAGTGTTGATTGAGCTTCTATTATATGCCAGGGAACTAACTGGGTGCTGTGCCGGGTACTGTAGAGAAAGCAAAAGAGATGCCCTCCTTGCTCTCCTGAACCCAGGTCTTATGTTGACATCACACATCTTCCCAGGTTTGTAGGACTACAGAACCATCAAAGAGGAATATGTCATGTTAAATCTACCATCAGTAAAATGTGCGGGCCTCCAATAATCAAATGGCTGTTTAGTTATTAGCTTCTAGGTGACAGGTGTGTCCTACAGTACCCCTGCTCTAAAGTTATGCTAAACTACAAAACCACCTTCGGGCAAAGGAGGAGTTCTATAAAAAGTAGTTAAGTGTATTCAAACGTGTGAATAATATATGTTCCAAGGACAAACTGTAATTCTGTGAGCTGAGCCTAGGGAATCTACTGAGAGTCTCTCCAATTTCCAGGAAAAAAATTGTGGAAAACCAGAAATTTCCCAACATTAAGTTTCTCCCACTATCATTTTCATAGGAGTGGGAAAGGGGGTGGCTGTGCACTAGAAAAGGGTGCTTTGGGAAAAAATGGGCAAGGAGTAGTATATACAGAAAAGAAGAAGAGTGGCAAACATTAACTGAGTTATTATTATGTGGGGATTCTGTACTAAGCCTTTAATCCTCACAAGACATCTATTATTATTATCCCCATTTTACAAATGAAGGAATTGAGACATAGAAAGGTCAGGCAACTTGGTCACCCAGCTTGAAGCGGTAGAGCCAGTAGACCTGAGACTTTCTGACTCAGAGCCCAGACAGAGCTTAATTACCGTAGGACTGCATCCAGGTTTCTATGAAAGTCCTCAGAGAGAAAACATGCAAAAAAAAATATCCTAGAATAGTGGTGGGAACACCAGTCAAGTTGCTTTGACTTAATTTTTGTTTGGCTGTCTCTTTGAGCAGAATGGCAGTTCAATTAAAGGAGAGACTTGTCTTGTTTACAGTTTTGTTCGGAGCACCTAGCTCAGTTCCTGGATCATAATGGGAATGAATGAAGGAGTTGTGCATTGAGCTGTTTTCGCCATTAGGGGTTAACTACGACAAGAAAGGCCTACTTCCTCTAGAAACCTAATTAAATATCAGTATTTGAATAATTAAATACCAATAGAAGTAGAGGGTAAGAATGGGGGAACCAGCAAGAATGTACTCTTCAGGGTCAGGTGCCAAATAAAAAACATCATTCCTAAAAAGGGCAGGAAAATAAGAATCACAGAGAGAGTCTGTTTAGAGCTTGAAATCCTTGCCAAAAACCCTGAGAAACACATAACTGAATTTATAACACAGACGACTAAACGGTGCATAGTTTATACCATCAAATTTCCTTCAGTTCTAACAGAGGTTAGTTGAGTACTTGAGCTATCTCTGTGAATACTGCAGGAATACTGAATACTCTATTCCTGAATACTGCAGAAAATCTGGAGACAATCACAGAATCTGTGATGTTCTGGAAACCTTCCAGCTTTCTATCCTTGGGTCATGGCAAAGAAAATGGGACCCAAACTTGCACCAGCAGTCAAAGCCAAGAAGCTAGTACATTTCACTTTAAATGTATCAGCTGGGGTATTAAATTTAGGGAAATACTGTTCCATTTCACAATACATTCACTGAACTTTTTTTTATTGAAGTATAATTTACAATGTTGTGTTAGTTTCAAGTGTACAGCAAAGTGATTCAGTTACACACATATATTCTTTTTTAGATTTTCTATTATAGGTTATTACAAGATATTAAGTATAGTTCCCTGTGCTGTACAGTAGGTCCTTGTATTTACCTATTTTATATATATATTTTTAGTGTGTATGTTAATCCCAAACTCCAATTTATCACCGCCCCCCCCGCACCTCACCCCCCAACATGGCCGCTCCTGCTATCCCCTTTGGTAACCATAAGTTTATTTTCTATGTCTGTGAGTCTACTTCTGTTTTGTAAATAAGTTCATTTGTATCATTTAAACATTTTTTTAATTCTTATTTTTCATTTTTTATTTTTTGGCTGCACTGCGCAGCTTCTGGAATTTTAGTTCTCTGGCCAGGGATAGAACACGGGCCCCTGCAGTGAAAGTGCCGAGTCCTAACCACTGGACCACCAGGGAGTTCCCTGCATCATTTTTTTTAGATTCCACATGTAAGTGATATCACATGATATTTGTCTTTCTCTAACTGACTTAATATGATCATCTCTAGGTCCATCCGTGTTGCTGGAAATGGCGTTATTTCACTGCTTTTTATAGCTGAGTAGTATTACATCACTGAACAGGGAAGTACAATTATGGGGACCAAAAGGTGAACACTTTAAAACTTCTTGAAAAACTTTTCCATTTTCTTATCAGTCTTTGTAATTCTTCTAAATAGGTGGATATCTCATTGATAATATATTTACCTGGTTGTTCCTCTCTTCCTCCGTGGTTGAATATCTATGCCAGTAGCTCTTAAAAGAGGTGATTTTGTCCCCTAGGGTACACTGGGAATATCTTGAGACATTTTTTTTCTTCCAGTCTTAGAGATGTAATTGACACAACACCACTACATAAATTTAAAGTATACAGAATAATGATTTGACTTACCTATATCATGAAGTAATGGCCACAGTAGGTTTACTGAACGTCCGTCATCTTTTTTTAAATTTATTTACCTAATTAATTTTAATCTAGTCTTTTAAAAAATATTTATTTGGCTGTGCTGGGTCTTCGTCGAGGCACATGGGATCTTCGTTGCTGCGTGTGGGATCTTTTTTTAGTTGCAGCATGCAGAATCTTTAGTTGTGGCATATGAACTGTCAGTTGCAGCATGTGGGTTGTAGTTCCCTGACCAGGGATCGAACCTGGGCCCCCTGCATTGGGAGTGCGGAGTCTTAGCCACTGGACCACAAGGGAAGTCCCCAAACTGGAAATTTGTATCTTTTGACTGCCTTCATCAAATCCTCACACCCCCACCTTCCAGAGACTTTTTTGGCTGTCACAATTGTTGAGGGGTATATTATTGGCATCTACTGGATAGAGGCCAGGGGCCATGTTCTGCTCAACACCCTGCAGTGAACAGGAGAGCTCTCTTTTGCAGTTAAATTTATTTCTCAGGTCTTCTTTTGAGAAAAATGGTTTTCCTTGCTGGTCTTTCATCCTGTTCCCCAGAATAATTTTTTCTGAAGGAAATTAGGCATGATTTCTATCAATGTCTTACTAAGTTTGCCTTTAACTTCTGCTGCTTGAAGAATTTTTAATAGAGCAGATATAATACCCAGTTTTTAAAAACTGATTTATCTGCTACTGAATGTTTATTTTACATTCTGAAAAATATTAGGACTCTTTTTACCCACTAGAAAATGGACACGAATGCATAATTTCTCGTAGCCACACCACTGGTGTCAGAAACACTCAGATCAGTAAAACTCTGTGAAACATTTGGAATATGCAGCCAGACACAGATGGTTGAACAGTGTGGAATTTTGCGCAAAACTAAATTTTATCCTATAGATGGCTGTCTTCAGAGATAGGAATTTGGATGAAATTGTGATAGCCACAGGATTTTTCTTCCTTTACTAAACAGTGTGTAACTCTAAAGAACAAACTATTGGGGTGATAGGATTTTCCTAACCACTCCAAGTCATCTTATTTTCACCATTCAAATAGGTCGTTCAGAATCATCTCAGGGAAAGCAGCCTTCCCCAAGAAAATTACTGAAATTTTGTTTTGTTTTCAGATCAAATTTCTTTCCTAACTAATAAAAGCTGCTACATTTTCAGGCACTGTTTTCTAAACTTTAAGATTTCGAATTACCTTCCGTTCGTTAAAAAAAAAGGAAAAAACTCGCTTATCTGGGAATTTAGAACCAGTACTATTCTATTCCTTGTATGTTTATATATTTGTAAATACGGCATTTACAAAATAAATAACTCCTTTAGGCTATTGGAGCACTTTTTTTTTTTTTAATTTAAATTTATTTATTTATTTTTGGCTGTGTCGGGTCTTCGTTTCTGTGCGAGGGCTTTCTCCAGTTGCGGCGAGCGGGGGCCATTCTTCATCGCGGTGCGCGGGCCTCTCACAGTCGCGGCCCCCCGTTGCGGAGTACAGGCTCCAGACGCGCACGCTCGGTAGCTGTGGCTCACGGGCCTAGGCCTAGTTGCTCCGGCATGTGGGATCCTCCCAGTCCAGGGCTCGAACCCGTGTCCCCGCATTAGCAGGCAGATTCTCAACCACTGCGCCACCAGGGAAGCCCCTATTGGAGCACTTTTGTTGAGGTTTTCCATAATAAGACCTGGGATTCCCTAATTTGAGTGTCTTTTCCTGCTTTTCTTTTGTGAGATAACAACCGGTATTTGTTTTCAATTGAACCCAGGGGTCTCAATTTCACAGCTGTTTCAGTTGCATCAATTTTGTCCCCATGACTTTTGAGCCTTTTGGGGTGGGAGTGGCGGCGAATACCTTCGTACACAAGCCCGAAGAACCGACAGGGCTCTCTCGCCACGGACACTGTTCAGAGAAGCAGCGGCGACGACGCTAACCTGCAGACCAAAAAGCGGAGTGCAAAGCCAGGATCGGGTAAGGTAGTGCGCTCACTCACACCCCTACCAAGCCCAGCGCTCGCCCCGGCCCGCGCACGCGCAGCCGCATCACCGCCGCTCCCGCCGTCTCCGGGACCTTCTCTCTGCCTGGCTCGGGGTTGTCCGTGGCGGCGCCGGATCTGGCGAGAGCGGTACTGTGTGGATAGGCTGCCGCTGGCGCTGTTTTCCCTGTCGTATTGTCGAGGCCAGGAAGGAGAGACACGTGTGGAGTGCCGCAGAGGGGTGGTCGTGGCCAAGAGGAGAGACCCCTGCGGCGTTGGAGGTTTGGCCCTGCAGGCGGTTCGGGAGGTGCTCGGACGGGGTCCTCTCTCGCAGCCGGCTCGGAGCGGGAGGCCCGAGCTGGGAGCGTTGGCTACCCTGCGAGTTCCGGGCGGTGAGGTGCTGCGCTATGGAGGAGCTAGATGGCGAGCCGACAGTCACTGTAAGGGTGCCTCGAACAGTACTGTTTGCCTTCTAGGTCCGAGGATTGGGTCCGCTTCGTCCCTGCAGGCTTGTCTATCTCTCTGCCGCCTGCGAGGTGCTCGTCCCCTTCCCTCAGTACAATTACCATCGTCCAGAAGTCACATTAACTAGGTGCCCGTGTTTGGGTCGCAGTGGTCGCTGGGTTTCTGCCCCTTTGTATACTCAGAATACCTGGCCCTGGAGGCCCCACTCCATCCCTTTCCGTCCCTTGTCTTCCCGACCTTCCTACTTCTCTGGCTTTTCCTTTTGGGCTCATGCTTTAATGAGCGGGCTTGAACCAAGCACAGGAATTGGGGCTTTTTTCTCCCAGCCGAGCTAAGCTTCACATCGCAACGCCGTGAGCTTGGCTTTGCTTGAGCTGGCCCAAGGTTTACTAAATATAATTATTCCTTCGGGCGACTATTCTTGCTTTTATTGCTCTGTTTCCTTTCAGTTGTATTTGAACTCTCAAGAGAGTATGTCAGGTGTGGATGATCTACGATGCTTATAAAGAGATTCATGGTTGTTAGATAAGAGACACCTACTGTTCCCCCTGCCTGGGATCTGTTCTCTCTTAGGTTTATATCCTGTTCATTTCTTACATGCAAGCTCCAGTAGCCTCTTTGTCAGGAAAGCCTTTCCTGACTAGGTCAAATATTTCTGTCCGTTTAGGCTTGTTCTGATTCTCTTAGCTCTTGGTAACCTATAAGCCCCACTAAACTGCAAGTTGCCTGACCTTGTATTTTTGCCTTTTAGAAGGTTAAGATGCCTTCAGTTTTCAGCTAAAGCCATCAGATTGCAAAGCAGTATCTGACAGAACCAAAAACTGAAAATAGAAGTCATTTCAAAGCTAACTGGACAAAAAGAGACATGAGATCTCAAATAGCAGTTAACGTGGGTTGTTACTCTCTATAAAGCTTACTCCTATATGCTGTAGATTGTTAACTTTTAATGCATATATAAAGTATCTTAAATATTAAATGTCTATCAAGGACTATGTCAGTGTTTCCGGGGTGAAAAATTAGGCTATCGGAATCACTGGAACTTTTACAGACTACGTGTTATCTTGCTTTTCCCTCCTTCACTTATGTCCGAATCTTTGGATGGGGAAACCCTTCCCAGTACCTTGTGCAGCCCAGGAGAGCCACTTTGTTATTGAACCATGACAATGAGTCATGCATTTACAAATGGAATGAAAATGATCTAAGCTTAATTTTGCCCCCAGTAGTGATGGTTGACCTGTGATAACCCAGCTTTACATTGGTGTTGGGGAGACCAGGTAGGAAACTGGTTGGCCTTGCGGACACAGCCTCTCAGGGGGGCATGATCTTGGCAGAACTGCATAGTCTAGAATCTGAACCTCAGCTCTGCAGGTTCGAACTCAGTCACGTGGGTGTTTGAGAGTTAGTCTGCTCTTTGGGCTTACGCTGAACACACCCTCAGGAGGCTGATGAATACCCCTGAAAACCATTGTCACCCGTGTAGCAGTTGTTGGGCCTGCTCTTGACGCAGCTGCTTCCTCTTATCAAGGCACATGACGGCCAGTTAGTAATTAGCAGATTCAGGGATGTTTAAGTGTAGATTCAGAGAGAGAATAATCTTGAGCAGTTTTTCTAGGCCAGTGGTCTTATCTTTTTAGGTCAAGGGCGCTTAAAAATATAAGTTACAGTTCTTGTTGTCTTTCTTTGGTTGTTTCTTTGCAGATAAATACCTAGAAATGGAATTGCTGGGGTATAGGACAGATGCATATTTAGCTAAAATAAACTCAGTGGGTGATGAGGGAAAGCGGGGTATTACAAGGATTGTTCCTGACAGTTGGGAAAGGCTTGGTGCCACTGGGGGAGTGGAATGAGGTTTGGGAATGAGCATCGAGAGTTCCTTTTTTGGTTCTTGACGTTATGGATATAGCTCTAGAGGTTAGACAGCTCATAAAGGTGTGGATTAGGCAGTTGGATTTATGAAGCCGAGACTTAGAGGGATTGGTCTGAGTTGGAGTAAAAAAAATCAAGTCATAAAAGATGTGACACAGAAGCCATGGGATTGGAGGTCTCTGTCTTTTTAGTGAGTAACAAACAGTTCAATTCCTTTTTAATTTGTTTAACTTCCCTTTTTCTGAACTACAGATCACTGAATTACCATATAGTAATTGATTGGGGTGTAGCTTTCCTTTTTATCAGCACTTCAGAAGTGACAGGCTGGGTTGATGTGCCTAGCAAAATTCACTTGTTCATTTAGGGTCTAACAGACAGGGCTGCTCAGTCACACTCAGCTGTGTTCATAGATTAGCACTTAATAACTTTCACGACCACTGGCTTCTAGGATTATACCTGCAAGTAATTTGAAAGCAAAGCCTTTAGGAAGAATAACAATTTCTGTGCCTTATTTTTTTACTAGTTGATTCCGGGAGTGAATTCCCAGAAGAAGCAAATGTGTTTTGACTGGGGTCCAGGGGAGATGCTGGTGTGTGAAACCTCTTTCAACAAAAAAGGTAGTTTTTTTTTTTCTTTTCTTTTAGATTATCTATCTTGGCACATTTGTTTTTCTTTCTTCTCTCAGGTATGACTAGCTGAAATATGAAACAGTTGCACTTATTTTGTACCATGTTCATTTTTGAAACTATGTAGCTATTTAAGATTTTCATTGATTTATGAGACCTGGCAGATTTTGAGTCCAGGAAAAAAGGTTAACAATGGTCTTCCAGTGTTAAAGAAAGGTTTTCTTTATATTTGAATACGTGAAGCTTTTTTTCCTTTTTGTCCAGAGTAACTAATTCTCTTTTTTTAAAAAATTTAATTAATTTTTTTTACTAATTGTCTTTATAATAGTCCCCTCATTGTGAATTTTTGCAAATGTCATAGCCCTTACCTTTATGTTAGCATTGTGAACTTGATTGAATTTCGTAGGCTGTTAATACGTAGCACAAATGAGCTGGAGAGCAAAATGATTTGTCCTTGGCTTTGTTCTCTAAGCTCCATTAGGTATCAGACATGGATCTTACCTTTCCAATACTGATTCAGCAAGGTAAAACTGAAATCTTGATATTTGATTTTCCTTTCTCCTTTTCAAGAGAGAAATCCCAGAAAATGCTGAAGAGATTTTCTTGTAATATTTGCAACATTCTTTATCCAAGTGTGGAGGTTCTCCTCTTACAAGGAGCAGATTGAGCTAATGAAGGTCATATAATTTTGGCAGATTACATGGTATGAAGTTCATGTAATTTTTGAGCAATGTAGTTTTTCTTGATTTTATAGTTAAAAATTATCCCTAACGTGGACTTCCCTGGTGGTCCAGTGGTTAAGAATCCGCCTTCCAATGCAGGGGACACGGGTCCAATCCCTGGTCAGGGGACTAAGATCCCACATGCTGCGGGGCAACTAAGCCTTTGCGCTCTAGAGGCCACGCACCGCAACTAGAGAGCCCGCACACTGCAACTACTGAGCCCGCTCTCTAGAGCCCATGCCACAACTAAGCTGCAGCTAAGACCTGACACAGCCAAATAAGTAAATAAATAAATAAATAATTATCCCTAATGTTGTTAAATATTTATGGGATATGTTGGTATTGAAGATCTCAAGTTTGGCAGAGCTGTGGAAGTTGCTCAGAAGAGAAACTTCGGTGACTAGGTCTGGATGGCCCTTTTCCTACTTAATAGGAGAGCTTATCAACATTTCTGGCTTGTCCTCGATTGTTGGAAACGCAAGGTTTTCTTTCTGTTTTTGTTTATATCTATTGAAATCACTTTCAAGACAAGCCATTGAACATTATCACAACTTATTTGAGAAGTTGTTTATAAGAAATTTCCACAAGTTGGTGGCTAATCATTTATCATTATAGAGCCTTTTCATCACTGTTGCAAAATAGTTTAGTCAGTTCGTGATTCTTTGTTTTAGGAGTAGTGGCAGTAAAAAAGTAATATAAAAATAATATTTACTTTGATGTTATATAAAACTTCAGCTGTAGGTTTATCTTGTTTACTGAATATTACATAGGCTAATATTAAGTGAGTTTACTCTTTTTTTCTAGTATATTTCAGTTGATGGAGGTGAAAGGTCATTACAAAATATGCCAGTGAATTGAGGAGTAAAGTCTGAGAGTAAACATTTGTGTTTAAAAATTCATGTGTGGGGAATTCTAGTGGTTAGGATCCCATGTTCCCACTGCAGGGGTGCAGGTTCGAGCCCTAGTCGGGGAACTAAGACCCCATATGCCGCGTGGCGCGACCAAAAAAAAAAAAAAAAGTAAAAATTCACGTGTGGATAAATGATAATTCATATCATTTTTAATAAATGAAATCAGCAAAGAAGCTGAAGCTTTTGTAATTAGATACTCAAAGTTTTTAGAGTGGGTTCTTTCATGAGGATGATGGTGATAGGTGTTAAATTTTTTTTCTGTTTTGTTTCAGAAAAATCAGACATGATGCCAGGTTGCCCCTTTATCCATATAATCCGAAAGAATGAGGATGTTTACTCTCAAATCCTGAGAAAACTCTTCAATGAATCCCATGGGATCTTTGTGGGCCTCCAGAGAATTGAAGAAGAGTTGACTGGAAAATCTAGAAAAGCTCAGTAAGTAGGCTGCTGATAGGTGCTGCAGCCCAGAGCTGAATTGTGGGAAACCGCATGAAATGCATCCTTATCCTTTTGCATGATGGGTGGCTCTCCTGGAGAAATAAGGGACTCCTGGTTCTAGTTTGTGTCCTCTTTAGTGGGCAGTATACATGGTCATGGATGGAAATGTCTTACAGAGAATGTGCGACTGGCTGCTGATTGACTTACTGGCTGCTTCTTTGTTTATATTCCTACTTCACTTACCCTCCAAAGAATAAAATTTAAGCCAAATAAGCACCTGAGAGTCACTGAATGAGGTTCCACTCTTGGGAGTTTTGTTTTGTCTTTAAAGAATTATTTTTAAAGCATTTTTTTTGTGAAGAGACCAGAAAACTTGTATTATTTGAAGACTAGAATTGTTTGGAGTGTGGTTCATGAGTTAACTGCATCAGTGTCAGGTACTTGTTTAGGCCCCATCTCATATCACCACAGTTTCTAGGGGTGGATCCTAAAATCTCTAGGTGAGTCTTAAGCACAGTGGATTTTGAGAACCCCTGTGTTAGGTTTTTCTTAGAGCCCATTCATACGGTTAGGGAATGGACAGTGTTGGTATCTGTATTGAAAAAAACAACAACAAAAAAACAGTTTTTTCCCTCCTGTGTTTTCCTCACAACACTTCTGACACCAGATGTCTGGGATTTTTCCCCCACCAAGCAATTCTCTGAAACAAGCTGGGTATCCTACAATTCAACTCAGTTCTAACACTGTCTACTTGGAGATAACATCAGATTCCATAAATTAAGGGCTCAGTCCCACAAAACTGTCCCCCATTCGGATGCCAATCACAAATAGTGGGTCCCCAGGTTACCCACAGCTTCTGGCCAACTTGGCTGTAAATCAGAGGTTCCCATGACCAACTTAGGTTTGATTAATTTGCTAGAGCAGCTCATAGAACTCAAGGAAACACATTTACCAGTTTGTTAAAGGATATGAGAAAGGACACAGAAAAACAGCTGGATGATGTATGTGGGGCATGGTCTGGAAGGGTCCCAAGTGCAGGAACCTCTGTCTCTCTGGAGCTGGGTTGTGTCACCATCCTGGTACATGGATGTGTTAACCTACCTGGAAGCTCTCCAAACCCCATGCTATTGAGATTTTATGGAATCTTCCTCATGTAGGCATGATCAATTATTATCTCCATTTCCAGCCCTCTCCCCTCTCTAGAGAAGTCAGGGACAGGGCTGAAAATTTCAAGTTTCTAATTATGACTTGGTCTTTCTTGTGACCAGCCCTCATCCAGGAGCCACCCAGAGTTGGAACAAAAGATGCTTCTAGCACTCTTATCACTTAGGAATTTTCAAAGATTTTAGGAGCTGTGGGTCAGGGACTGGGGATGAAGACCAGTTTTAATTTTTTTTTTTTTTTTTTTTCTTTTTTTACTTTTTGGCTGCACTGTGCAGCATGGGGGATCTTAGTTCCCCAACCAGGGATCGAGCCCTCACCCCCTGCAGGAAGTCCCGAAGACCAGTTTTATATGTCTTATTATTAACCACAGTGTCACAGTGTTTTACTTCCTTGATAAGCATTTTACAAATAAATCACCCTGGAGGATACCCTGGTCAGCGCGCGCATGCGTGTGTGTGTGTGTGTGTGTCTGTCTATGTCTATGTATGTGTCTGTGTATGAGAGATCACTGATGATAAGAGGCTCTGGTACAGAATATTGATAACTCAGAGAAATCTATTATGACTCCAAGGAAAAAATATGTCAAAAGTCCTGTAATTCCTGGAAGGCAGGGACCCCGTCTTATTTATGTGGGCCCTCTGTTCCCAGATCTCCTCGTGCATCTATACAGTAGGTGCTCTAAAATGTTTGCTGAATTAATAAATTAGTAAATATCCTACTAATGGTGGGATGGTAGCTCCTATTTTGTGCATGAGGGTCAGCATATTACCTTGTTTTTTGGCTGGGTGAGTTATTTATTTGGGCCTGAATCTTGACTGTGAAAGGGGGTAAGGAGTAGTGAGGATTAGGTGAGACAGTGTGTGCAAGTTGCTTCACCTCCTGCTGCCCCCATTGTAGCTTCTGTTCATCTTTATTTTTTTTATTTTTATTTTTTGTGGTACACGGGCCTCTCACTGTTGTGGCCTCTCCTGTTGCGGAGCACAGGCTTCGGACGCGCAGGCTCAGCGGCCATGGCTCACGGGCCCAGCCGCTCGATGGCATGTGGGATCCTCCCGGACCGGGGCACAAACCCATGTCCCCTGCATCGGCAGGCGGACTCTCAACCGCTGCGCCACCAGGGAAGCCCTTCTGTTCATCTTTAAATGGAGCCAGAAAAAAAAATAAATAAGAATGAAAATAAATGGAGCCAGTAGGTGGCCTTTAGGTTTCTTCGTTTAGAACTAATGTTTCTTGCTAAGGATGTGCATATTGGTAACTAATAGCCAATTGCTTTCTGTTTGTTTTGTTCTATTTCCTTTGTGTGTGCGTGTGTGTTTAGAGCATGATTTAGGCTTCTTTTTAAAAAATTTTAAATTATTTATTTTTGGCTGCGTTGGGTCTTTGTTGCTGCGCGCGGGCTTTCTCTAGTTGTGGCGAGCAGGAGCTACTCTTCGTTGTGGTGTGAGGGCTTCTCATTGCAGTGGCTTCTCTTGTTGCGGACCATGGGCTCTAGGCGTGTGGGCTTCAGTAGCTGTGGCGTGTGGGCTCAGTAGTTGTGGCTCGCGGGCTCCAGAGTGCAGGCTTAGTAGTTGTGGCACACAGGCTTAGGAGCTCCGTGGCATGTGGGATCTTCCCGGACCAGGGCTCGAACCTGTGTCCCCTGCATTGGCAGGCGGATTCTTAACCACTTTGCCACCAGGGAAACCCCATGATTTAGGCTTCTTTTGCATCATTTCCAAAACAAAGACCCAGACTGATAGACCTGTGAGGTCTCTTCTATCTCAAACAGCCTATGGTGATGATGGAGAGATGACCTTGTTGCCACCTGCTTAGTTGTAGAACCCTTTCTACCAAATTTTTTTAAAATTAATTTTTATTGGAGTATAGTTGCTTTACAATCTGCTATTTCCTTTTTGAAGAACTCTATTTTGAACTAATTTTAAACTTATAGAAAAGGTACAAAAATAGTAGATTTCTGTACATCCTTTACCAAGCTTCTCTAATGTTAATGTCTTACATAACCACATTACTGGTATTTAAACCAGGAAACTTAAACATTGAAACAGTATGGGGCTTCCCTGGTGGCGCAGTGGTTAAGAATGCCTGCCAATGCAAGGGACACGGGTTCGAGCCCTGGTCCAGGAGGATCCCACATGCCGCGGAGCAACTAGGCCTGTGCACCACAACTACTGAGCCCACGTGCCACAACTACTGAAGCCTGCACGCCTAGAGGCCGTGCTCCACAACAAGAGAAGCCCCGACAATGAGAAGCCCCCGCACCGCAACAAAGAGTAGCCCCCGCTCGCCACAATTAGAGAAAGCCCGTGCACAGCAATGAAGACCCAACACAGCCAAAAATAAAATTAATTTTTTAAAAAATTGATGCAGTATGATTAAGTGAAGACCTTATTTGAATTTCACTAAGTTTTCCACTAATGTCCTTTTTTCTCTTCTGCAGCCAAATGAGATTGCATTTAGTTTTTTTCTCCCTCATCTCTTTCATGACCTTGACACTTTTGAAAAATATTGACCAATTGTCTTGGAGACCGTCCCTCAAACTGTCCTGGGTTTGTCTGGTGCTTTCTCTTGATTGGACAGAGGTTATGCATTTTTAGCAAGAATACCACAGAAGTGGTGTGATATGTCCTTCTCAGTACATCGTATCACGAGGTTCATGACGCTGAGGCCTTCTTATGTTGTTGTTGACCTTGATTGCGTGGTTAATGTGGTTTCTGTACTGTAAAGTTACCATCTTTCCCTGTGTAACTAATAAGTATTTGGGGGAGAAACCTTGCGACTCTGCAAATCCCATTTCTCCTCAAATTTCAGCCACTAATTTTAGGGTCCGTCAGTGGGTCTCATTTGCAACAATTAATATCAGTGTGGACTCAAGGATATTTATTTTAGTCAGTGGGTTATGTGGTGTTTTACTTATTTTGTCGCTCAAGTTGTTTCAGCTTTGGTCATTAGGAGCTCCTTCAAGTTGGCTCCTGTCTTTCAGCAACTTCTTATCTTTTTTTTTTTTTTTTTATACTTTCTATCTTCACAAGATGTTCCTTACTTTCTATCACCACAAACTGTTCCAGGTTCGTCTTTTATGTCATTTCATTGTTTTTAGGTTGGTTCGAGTGAGTAAAAACTACCGATCAGTCATAAGAGCATGCCTGGAGGAAATGCACCAGCTTGCAAGTAAGGACTTTGTCTGTTTGTATGTGATAATAGTTGAAGGATTTATCTGGCTATAAATACGACAAGTTAAAATCTGATTGACATTCCAGTTCAAAACTCCTACTTTCCCATCTTACATAATCCTTAATTTTTTGGCAATTGTCTTGAGTACGTTTTTCAAATTAGAACATATTATGTTGACACATATGAGGCTGAAGGGCCAAATTCAAGATCTTCGATAATCACATTCCCAGTTCTTTGACCTTGGTGATTTAAAGTCATAATAACCACGAGAGCCATGTGACTCCTAGATGCTGGGTAGAGTCTTATATAACATGGTGGTCTCTACATTTGCTGTATTGTAGTTGAAAGAGCCATTTGTAATTTGAAGGCCTTGGTTTAAGATCATTCATCTACAACAGAGCTATGAAGCCTTTTTCAAAAAATCTGTAGTGAAAATGGATGGTCTTAGAAGGCACAAGCCACAGTACTTATATGTGAAGCTATAACAGTAAGACTAAAGTTTTATTGCTCACTTAAAATGTCTTGTGTTTTGTTAGTTGCTGGTAAAGATCCAGCCAGTGACCGCCAGTTTAGCATCCAGGTAAGGGGTTTTTGTTGTACTGGTACCTCCTTTATGTCCAGCTACATCCTCAGCACCCACCTGCAGTGGCATTGCAGTCACTGGTTTTGCAGAAGTCTCTCTTTCCAGGTAGATAGGCAACTCCTTGGGGTGGTAAGAATCATCTTGAACTTGCCAGTGCCCCCTTCAAGGCCTCGCACATTGGAACACAAGGATGTGCTTGGTAAATACTTGTGTTAGTTTTCAACTCTTACGGGAAATATAAATCCTAACCACATTGTGTCACCTGAGATAGTGAGCTGAGCTTTTGGAATCACTGGTTGGTCTCATAAACTGAACTCAGCTAATGAACCCAACATTTTTAAGCTGCCGGTTGTTTAACTTTAGTTGGAAGATGACTTAAAGAATTCTCTTTCTTTGGTTAGAATTTTGATATTGTTCAAACTCAGTAGTGAATAGGGACTGGTGCATTATCTCTGTCATCAAAACATTTATTTTTCCTTATGGTTAAGGTATTTTGTGATTTTGCACAGAAGAATGGTGGGGGAGGGAATACTGCATATTCCTAAGGGCAGGGTCCAGACCCGATTTATTTTGGTGTCTTATATTGGGTTTGTGGGTTTTTTTTGGCCACGGCACATGGGATCTTGGTTCCCAGACCTGCGCCCCCTGCGTTGGAAGTGCGCAGTCTTAACCCCTGGACCTCCAGGGAAGTCCCGGGTTTGCTTTTTAGTAGACTGTTTCCTAAGTGTCAGTCCCTTGAATACCAACTTGACAATTTTTGCTGTATCTATATATTGTAATATTATTTAGTGAATATTTTTCTAAAAATCGTCTCTCCCTTTACACTCAAAGCCTCTTCCTAATATTCATCAAGATCATGGGTGTAATGAGCTAGTTATATTTTTCTAATGCACATTAAACTAAAACCACAACCATTAAAATAGAAAATATTAGTCTGTGTCCCACCCCCTAAAATTCTCTCACTGGCTGCCTTGTGGGAAACCCTGCCATAGGAATAGTCAGTAGATGTTGAGTTAATGAATGACCGTGAGGTGTTTCAAGCTATCCTTTGTTTCTTTGCTTTAAGAAAAAACCTCAGGAATGTTTTCAGTCAAAACTTTGTCTCCATTTCTTCCTTAGGTCTCCAGTCTGTCAGCAATGGAGCTCATTTGGAACCTTTGTGAGATTCTTTTTATTGAAGTAGCCCCAGGTGAGCACAGAATCATCTTGTCACGGCATCAAAGGTGTCCCCCTGCCCTTTTCTATGTTGTGATGAGTGTTTTGTTGCCTAGAATGCTCTTTTCATTGCTTTTCATCAGCGTAACCATCAGGAAGTATCACATGATACCCAAAGAAGCCTGCTGTTCTGTCAGATACTGCAAAAAGAATCAGACAGTCTTCTGAAAATCTAAACTCTTAGGCAGGTGACCCCTGAAAAATACCAAGAAAACAGATATTAAACTCGCGTGCGAAAGGGGTGGTCGATATTTATATCATGGACTGGTCAAGCTTAAGAAAGTTTTAGGAGAAGCTGGGGGAGGGGCGTGGCACAGGTTCCTCCTTAGCCTCTGAAGGAACCAACCCTTCCAACACATTAGTCTCAGACTTTTAGCCTCCTGAAATGTGAGACAATACATTTCTGTTGTTTAAAATTTTAAAAAGGAAAAAGGTTTTACGGATATGAAGAGGGATTAGGTGGTAGGCGGCAAAGTCACTTTGACAATTCTTTCACTAGTGATTGGGGCAGGGGCAACCCTACAAGTTAATGGTCCGCTCCGAATTATTCTGTTGATCTTGAATTAAATTGTGGTCAGTACAGTATCCTGGCTTGAGTGGGCTCTCTGTGGAGGTGCTACAGGCTTTTTTGCATTCTTTTAATGGTTTATGTTTACTGTTATTCATAAATGTGTATTAATAGTCTCTTTGTAGTCATAGCTTTTTATTCATACTCCTGCTAAAGCACAGAGCAACTTGAAATTAAAATTAGTTGTTTGTGTGCCCGCCTCCTCCAGTAGATTTTGAGGGCTGTCGCTGTGTCTTCATCATTGGTGCATACCTGGCACCTAGTCAGTACCGGTCCCTCTATGGCCGTGACTTACATAGCCAGTGAGTATTGCGTAGTTCTGAAGAATCTGAGGGGTGGTGGGGTGGTGAGGTCTGGGTCTCATGTCCAGCCTTTCCCAGGAGTCAGTGAAAGGTGGAGCTGCCTGGCCAGAGGAAGCATTCCATAAAAGTCCATTTGCTAGCTCAGCCCTTTATTCAGGACCACATGTGTGCTCACTTAAGAGGGATAAAACACTTCCTACATAGTCAGCTCGTGTGTCCTGCGTTGTCTGTACTTTGGGAAAGTGGAATTTACTGCTTTTGTGTGTGACGAGAGTTTTTCCTTCCAGCTGGCCCTCTTCTCCTTCACCTCCTTGACTGGGTCCAACTGCATGTGTGTGAGGTGGACAGTTTGTCGGCAGATGTTCTGGGCAGTGAGAATCCAAGCAAACACGAGAGATTCTGGAACTTGGTAAGACCCTCATGCAGGCTGGGCCTTCCTGCCTTCCACCTTATATTCTCTTTTCCCTGTGCTCACCGGCAGGCCTGAGGGTTTGCCTGTTGAGCCTGTGTGCACTTGGTTCTTTGAGTCTGCAATTACGGAGACGTGCTTAGGTCTTCTTTCTTCCCTGCTCCGTGGGAGAGGTTTTGTTTTTTTTCTTTTTTAATAAATTTATTTATTTAATTTATTTATTTTTGGCTGTGTTGGGTCTTTGTTGCTGTGCCCGGGCTTTCTCTAGTTGCGGTGAGCAGGGGCTACTCTTCGTTGCGGTGCGTGGGCTTCTCATTGCGGTGGCTTCTCTTGTTGCGGAGCACGGGCTCTAGATGCGTGGGCTTAGTTGCTCCGCGGCATGTGGGATCTTCCCGGACCAGGGCTCGAACCCATGTCCCCTGCATTGGCAGGCGGATTCTTAACCACTGCAGCACCAGGGAAGCCCTGTGGGAGAGTTTTGAACTAAGTTATCATGTAAGAAAAATAATGCTTTGTAGACTTTGCAGTGAGAAGGGAATTTTGATTTCTTTGTGGATCTAAGGGTTAGAAAGCATGAAGATAATACAAAACCAATGGATAGCTGCTGGGGTAGGGGTTTGATATAAATGAGCATGAGAATTGTTTTGAGGTGATAGAAATGTTCTAATAACTGGATTATGGTGATGGTGCACAACTTTGGGAACTCACTAAAATTCATCGAATTATACACTTAAACAGGTGAATATTTATAATGTATAAATTGTAACTCAGTAAAGCTATTAAAAACAAAGACCTTGGGACTTCCCTGGTGGCGCAGTGGCTAAGACTCCGTGCTACCAACGCAAGGGGCCTGGGTTTGATCCCTGGTCAGGGAACTAGGTCCCACACGCGTGCCGCAACTAAAGATTCCAAATGCCACAACTAAAGAGCCTGCATGCCATAACGAAGATCCTGCGTGCTGCAACTCAGACCTGGCACAGCCTAAATAAATAAATAAATATTTAAAAAACAAAAACAAAACAAAGACATTGATGATCCCAGAGTCACTTTGGATTATCACTTTGAAAGTCAGCCTGTGTGTATGTATTCTCTTTTTATGAGAGCAGTACTTTCCCAGTCACCTCTACCGACCTGTGACGCAGTTGGGAGGGAGCAGGGAGGAGGTTGCTGGTTGACTTGAATAATGGAGACTTATAAAATCTGAAATTCAAGTTAGGAGTTGTCGCCTTCGAGGCTGTTCCTGGGCCTTTTGGTGCCAGGAGATCTGTGCAGGTAACGGGGAGAGACTTTGCTCAGAAATTATTGGGCCTAGATTTTGAGTCTCTGATTCATTCACTGAGTATTTATTGAGTGCTACTGTTTGCAGGCACTGCAGAAACAACCATGAGTAAAGAGGGCAATGATTCCTGCCCTTATGGAGCTTACATCTTGGGTGAGGAGACAGGAGATAAATACAGAAACAAGTCGAATATGTAGCATGTGTAAAAGTGAAGTGCTGTGGAGAGAAATAAAGCAAGGGAGGGGAATTGGGAGTGCTAGAGTAGGGGTGTCAAGGAAGGCCTCCCTTGTGGGGTGACATGTGAGCAGAGACCTGAAGAAGGTGAGGAGGGTTGAGGGCTTTAGCTTTTAGAGAGGCAGCGTAGCTGAGTAGTAAGAACATGGCCTGTGGTGCCAAACTGCCCGGGTTAGCATCCCAGCTCTGCCTCTTACCAGCTGTGAGCTCTTGAATGAGCTACTTAACAGCCTTTAGTTCCCTCCTCTGTACCATGGAGATAATAACAACACCTACCCCACATGGCTGCTATGATTAAATTCGTTGAAGGGCATAAATGTATGAGCTAGTTGATGGACAAGGTTAGAGCTCCCATTTTACTCCTGAGTCAGATGGGGTGACGGGGACCTTGGAGAGTCAGGCGAAGGAGCACTGTGATCTAACTTAGGTTTTCAAAGGGTCCTCTGGCCACACTGCTGAGAGCAGAGCAAAGGCAGAGCAGAGAGACCAGTTTGGAGGCTGAGGTCCTAAACCAGGCAGAGGTGGCAACTTGGACAAGGGTAGGAGCTGAGCGCAGGAGATGGTGAGAAGTGACTTGATTCTGGGTGCAATTTAAAGATACAGTGGTAGGATTTGCTAATGGATTGGATGTGTAAGAAATAGAAGAATGTGGGTTGGTGAGTTGGAGGTGCCCGGGTGTTTACTTTCAGGCATGTTAAACAAGATGCCTAGGAGAGCCAAGTGGAGACATTGACTGGCAGTAGGATATACATGTCTGGAATTCAGAGAAGGAAGTCCAGGCTAGAGAGAGGAATTGGGGACTTGTCAGGTTATATATCCTTGGCTTTTTTGAGCGTGGCTTAATGGAAGAACTTTTACTGTGTATGTTTTACGTATATACTTGTATGTATATAATGTTGATTCTCATTATTCATGATAGTTATGGTCTGTAAAGTTGCCTGGAACCCTGAGCTCTCGATTACTGAACCATCGCTCTTTGTAGGGGGAATTACAGGGTTCTTTCGAGCCTCTGGTCACAACATTTTTGTCCGCTGATCAGTTTATAATCTTGTGTATGTTTGTGTTTCAAGACACCTTATTTAATATGTATTATTGATTTATTAAAATTGAACTCGTGGCCAGCAGCACTATAATCCTTGCCTGAATGAACATGTATATCTAACACGTATGTTCTCTTACCTTATCTAACACATACATTCTCTGTGTGGCATGTCATAGCCTTCTTTGCAGTTAGGAATCGGGCAGCACTTCAGCACAACGCTTGGGGGCCCAACAGAAAGCACAAAAATGCAAAAAACGTGGCACTAAATAGATCGCCAGAAAGACACTAATCTAGTGTAAGAGCTGGTACCAGAATGTAGAGTGCCACCTCGTTCAGCCTCAGCTGCGAATGTGCACATCAGGTGACTCAAATTTTTTGCCCCTCTGCACATGCCCACAGATGATGGTGAAAGCACCTCGGATATTGACTTTGGGGTTACAAATAAGTTTTAGCAGGTAGGCATATTCACAAATACGGAATCTGAATAGAAAGGATCAACTGTATTTATACTGAGCGTTTGTATATATACGTATATGTATTTGAACTGAAACGTTTATGAGCCAATACTTTATTTGATACACTCTGGTATTTTTTATTTTCTATTTTATTTATTTTTTAAAAGTTGGTCATAACCTGCAGTGGGTTACAACGTGCAGTTTGAAAAGCATGGTATAGGTTAAAACTGGGAAATTGGATGAATTGGATTACCTCTGGAGGGAGGGAACCATCACGTTTCTCCAAGGCTAGGAAGCCAGTGTGGGCTGAGGGGAGTGGCTTCCGAGCCTCCGTGAATGCTTGTGTTCTTGGGTACCCTCCCAGGTGACCGTCTTGGTGCTGCAGGGCCGGCTGGATGAGGCCCGACAGATGCTCTCCAAGGAAGCCAACACCAACCCCACCTCTGCAGGCATGTGCCGAATCCTTGGGGACCTGATGCGGACCATGCCTGTTCTCAGCGTATGTGCGAGTAGCCCTGCTCTTCTGGGTCGTGGAGGTGGGTTCATTCAATGAGTGTAAGGGGTTTGTGCGGTGATGGCATCTCTCTGCGTCTCTTCCCGTAGCCTGGTAACACTCAGACACTAACGGAGCTGGAGCTGAAGTGGCAGCACTGGCACGAGGGATGTGAGCGGCACCTCCAGGACGGCACGTTCGCCTCCAGTCCTCACCTCGAGTCTCTCTGCAAGGTCTGTGGGAAGCAAGTCCAGGTCAGGGTCCAAGTTGGCTTCCCCTGGGGGCTGTGGCATCCAGTGCAGCAACGACATGTCCTCCTGAGACAGGGCTGTTTATTGGCTCTGAGGGAAGGAGAGAGCTTTCAAACCAGATGCTCCAGTCGAGGTCAGGAGCATTATCGGGAAGTCACCCCCAGACCTAAGGGAAAGCATCTCTCTTCTCAGATCATGCTGGGAGATGAAGCTGCGCTGTTGGAGCAGAAGGAGCTTCTGAGTAACTGGTATCATTTCCTAGTGACCCGGCTCCTGTACTCTCACCCCACAGTAAAACCCATGGACCTGCACTTCTATGCCCAGGTGAGTCTGAGCTCCTTGGGGTGGGGGTGGGGAGTAGGGATCCTGGGGGCTCTGCTCCCTGCTGGGTCGTTTTCACCGTGTGGCCTCATTGGGTTGAACCTCCCTGGAGAACAGGCAGGAGCGTTCCTCTGGCCCCTTCTGGAAGGACCCCATCACCCTGCTCCGGTGTTCCCTATGCAGCAGTGCTGCCTCCCCCCTGGGTCTCTGCTTCCATCTGGCGACTGAATGGGTCACCACCTTTCCACAGTCCAGCCTTGACCTGTTTCTGGGAGGTGAGAGCAGCCCAGAACCCCTGGACAACATTTTGATGGCAGCCTTCGAGTTTGACATCCACCAAGTGATCAAGGAGTGCAGGTAGGACCTGCTGCACCATCACCATTCTAACCCTCTTAGGTGTGCAGTTCAGTTAAGTGCATTCACAGTGTTGTACAGCCAGCACTGCCATCCTTTTCTAGGATGTCCTGTTCCTTCTTGTTGGTGTCTTAACCTTCTTGCCACATTAGGTAGACAGTGGCTTCTCTCTGGACAAGCTTGGGGGCCTTCCTGAGGCTGGAGGGCTAATGTGTCTATAACAGTTTGCATTTCAGGGATGTTTACTTAAAATAAGGTTGCAGGAAATTACTTTGATATTTAAAATCCAGAAACAGCCAGCAAACTTATTTCTTGGAACCTGATGGACATGCAGCCACCTTAAGGGACTTCTCAACAGTCTCACTCCGGTGAGCCAAGAGCCACCACACCATTGGGCTCCCGGCTGGGTCTGTTCAGAGCAGGGATTCTGTATCAGCCCTCTCCCCAGACCTCTCCCCGAACCTTCAGCAAGGCAGGAAAGGGAATGTGAAACTGAATCCAAGGTAAAGCTTTCCAGAAATTCCCATGTGTAGTAAGTCAGAAAGAATTTACCCTCTCTTCTTGTCCAGCCCGGAAAAGTAGGTGTTGCACCAAAGACTTGGAGAAGGGAGAAGGTTGGGAACTGGAGCAGATGGCCTTGCTCGCGTATCAGATTCACCGACTTCGACTGGATCTTTGTTAGTAGATCTGGGCGGTGGGAAGGTCTTACCCCCTACCTTACTCTTGCTGTTTGGCCGAAAGCAAGCCAGGGCTTCAGGAAAATGATGTTAGATTTGGAGAAAGGAAAAGGGGCTTTGTGTCAGTATTTTTTGCACAAACCTGTGAAATAGGGACTTTAGTGGAGCTGGAAGATGACTTACAGAACTCAGCTGATGGTGGCTGGCGGCCAGCGAGGCATCTGCATGGAGGGTTAGTGAGAGTAACTCGCAGAGGCGCTCGCGCATCGTTATTTGGCTTTGTCAGAGACTCTGCCTATAATTTGAAGTAATAGGCATTCCTGAATATGTTGTCTAAACGGCAGTGGGTTATTTCTTCCAGGGCTTCCTTCATAAGCCACATCTGGATTTTTAAGATCAAAACAGATTTGAACAGAGCAAGGAGGAAGGACAATAAAAAGGGAAAGTACCTTGTTCTTTTCAGTGGCAGTAGAAGGAAAAGATAAGGACATGCCAATGAAGAGGAGTGGCTTTTATGAACGCCACAGAAAACGGCATCACTCTCATGCCAGTTGAGGAAGGGTAAGGCTTGCAGCCCCTCAGTCTGGGTGTCTCTTGCTCCGGCAAGCCGGAAAGGATCTGAGGTATTTCTGTTAGCTGTGAAACTAGGAGTTTGGGTTTTTCTGATCGGGAAGCTACTTCCTACCCTATTCTGAAAGAGGCACCGAAAAGCAAATCCCGGGACCTCATCCACGAATTGGAAGAAGGGCTGAAGTACCTTCAGAGAGAGTAGCACAGTTTTAGACATAATGCCCTCTTGGATGGGGAAGGATTGGATTTGGGGTCTCGTGAACACCTGCTTTCTCACGTGTTGTACCAGTCAGGCCCAAGCTCGATTCCCAGGGAAGAGGGGTGTGTCTATCTGGGGTTGGGCCAGTGGGCTGGTGGTATAGGAAAGCCTTGCTGCTTTGGGTGTGATGTCAGCTGGGTTCATGACTGCCCTGTGAAAGGGGAATGAGGGGAATCCTTTCTGAAGGCGCTAGAAGGGAGCTTTCTATAGGGGCACCTGATTACCCCCATGTCAACTATGCCAGGCCCTAAGGGGCAGAGAGGGATCCTGAAGCAGAGCATAGAGGCCCTGGGAGGCCACAGTTCATCAGCCCCTGCTGAAGGGCCACGTGTTTGCCTGTTATCCCCACAGCTGAAAGGAGAAGTTGGGAATCCTCCAAGGGTGCGTTTCTTCCCCTCTGGTTTGCAGCTGCTAGTTCTTGCTGTCCAGCAAAAGGAAAACAGGAACTGGTACACACTCCACAGGGAGCTGGGCAAGATGGCATCTTCCTGGTGCTCTTAAAGTCCTCCAGAAGTATCGAACTAAAAGGAAATAGGTCTTCCTTCAAAAACTAAGAAGAGATCCAGTTTAATGTTTGCCTAATCTAGAATCTTCTTGTCAGACCTTTGGCCCAGCCCATTACCTTGGCTTCAGGGTAGAGCGGTGTGTACAGACCCTTACGCTCTATTCATAGAAGAAGGTCCACAGCCACCAGATCTTGGCTGGTCAGAGGCAGTGGTTGCTGCAGAGCCACCAGAAAAGCAGGACATGGGGTTGGCATGAGGGGGTGACAGCAGCCCCAGTGCAGGGCAAACAGTCCATTGGAGGGTTACAGTTGTTAACCCAGGGTAGGGCCTTCACTCTAGGCCTTCGCGGGTCTTCCTGGCTCCAGAGTTCTCCCTTTTCCAGCAGAGGCCACCCCAGAGCAGCTAATTTAAGTCTTCCCTGAACATCTTTGAACAGTGAGGTTGTTCACTTGTTCCATTTAGAGCCTGCATTCAGAATTCTCCATTTTATATGTGTGTGAACATCCAAAACCTGTGTTGTTCAGACTTGCACAAGACCCTGGTGTCCGTTTTCATTTAGCACTTCTTCCAGTCTCAGTCACTCAAGCCTTTTCATTAGTTCTTGGCCTCAGTGGTCGTTTACCAAAGTCCATACTGTTTACTGAGTTCTTAAGCACTAACCAGTCTATTGGTAAGTCCTATTAGCTCAACTTGAAAACATATCTTGGGGCTCCCCTGGTGGCACAGTGGTTAAGAATCCGCCTGCCAATGCAGGGGACACAGGTTCAAGCCCTGGTCCGGGAAGATCCCACATTGCCATGGAGCAACTAAGCCCGTGCGCCTCTGCCTGCGCTCTAGAGCCCACGAGCCACAACTACCGAGCCCACGTGCCACGACTACTGAAGCCCGCGCACCTAGAGTCTGTGCTCTGCAACAAGAGAAGCCACCGCAATGAGAAGCTGGCACCGCAACGAAGAGTAGCCCATGCTCGCCACAACTAGAGAAAGCCCGCGCACAGCAACGAACACCCAGCGCAGCCAAAAATAAATAAATAAATAAGTAAATACATTTAGTTTTTAGAAAAACAACCATATATCTCACAACCAGCTACTTCTTGCTCCCTCCCCAGCCACTGCCATGGCCCAGCCCCATCACTGTTACCCTGAACTGTTTTTATTTTTTTAATAAATCTATTTATGTATTTATTTTTGGCTGCATTGGGTCTTCGTTGCTGTGCGCGGGCTTCCTCTAGATGTGGCGAGCGGGGGCTACTCTTGGTTGTGGTGCAGTGGCTTCTCTCATTGTAGAGCACGGGCTTCAGTAGTTGTGGCACGCGGGCTCAGTAGTTGTGCCTCGCGGGCTCAGTAGTTGTGGATCGTGGGCTCTAGAGCGCAGGCTCACTCGTTGCGGCGCACGGGCCTAGTTGTTCTGCGGCTTGTGGGATCTTCCCAGGCCAGGGATTGAACCCGTGTAGCCTGCATTGGCAGATGGACTCCTAACCACTGTGCCACTGGGGAAGCCCTTCCCTGAACTGTTAACAGGTGGCCCCTTACTGGCTTCCCACTATCACCTGTCTCTGTATTGTCCATTATCACAGAAGAGCCTAAGTAATCTTTTAAAACTTAAACCATGGGCTTCCCTGGTGGCGCAGTGGTTGAGAGTCCGCCTGCCGATGCAGGGGACGCGGGTTCATGCCCCGGTCCGGGAAGATCCCACATGCCGCGGAGCGGCTGGGCCCGTGAGCCATGGCCGCTGAGCCTGCGCGTCCGGAGCCTGTGCTCCGCAACGGGAGAGGCCACAACAGTGAGAGGCCTGCGTACCGCAAAAAAAAAAAAAAAAAAAAAAACTTAAACCATGTCATTCTCCTGTTTACTGTCCCAGTGGTTTCTCATCACAAGGCCCTAAGTGAGCTGGCCTCCACCTGCCTTGAAGTTTGAGTCACACGGGCTTCATTCTGAAGTGGGAACGAGACAAGCTTACTTTCCACCGCTGAGCCTTCACACTGGCTGTTTCCTCTGTTTCAGGAATGCTCCTTTCCCTTGTCTTCCTCTGGCAGGTTCCTTCTCATCCTTCAGCCCTCTGCTCAGACAACGCTCATGGCTAATTTTCTATGTAGAACTTACTCTAGGAGGGGTGGGGGATGTGCGTGATTTTATATGTGAGGAGGCAGCTTGTTTTTACATCTTCTCAGTTTACACTTTCTCACCTTATATGATCTTTTATTCTTAGGACTGGTCATTTCTGATTTCATCTATTATCTTTGAATTTTTCATAACTCTGAAGATAGCTTCAGAATCTCAAAGCACTGTACTGACCATTATAATTCCTTCACTTTGACAATGAAGCGGAAGTTAGAAGAAGTGAAGTGGTCAGTCGTTGAGTAGCAGGACTGGATTTGAACCAGTTTGCAGTGCTTTCCTGTGGACACAGCTGTGTAGCTGTTGGTAAGCAGTTTAAGCAGAGGACAAGTTAGTGTCAGCCGCACGCTCAGGCTTACTGTTGTTTTATTTATATAGAGTACTGTTCAAAAATAATCTTTTTAAAGCAGTTTATGTCTGTTTTGCCACTTTTTTCTTGAAACAGTCCAGGTAGGCAAGAGGCACAATGACTCCATTTTATAGATGAAAGGGCTACAGAGAGGCAAGCGACCGACTGAGGGGCAGCCGTGAGGTCCAGTTGTCACACTTCGTTAAATTGCTCTCTAGTTAATGAAATAACAGTATTTTAAACTTTTAAATTATTGGGACTTCCCTGGTGGCGCAGTGGTTAAGACTCCACGCTGCCAGTGCTGGGGGCCCAGGTTCGATTCCTGGTGAGGGAACTAGATCCTACATGGATGCCGCAACTGAGACCTGGCGCAACCAAGTAAAAAAAAAACTTGATACATAAAGGACCTATGATGAAATTAGAACAGTTAAGAGAACAAACATCCAGCAAGTCAGGGTTTGTTTAGGGGGCTGTCATAAAGAGATACCGGATTTATTGGGACTCTTGTCTAAAAAGGACAAAATCAAGAAGGAACGCAGCAGAATTACAAAATTATGAAAGTCATCGTTAAAGGCAATCCTGGACCGAGGAAGCACCCTATAAGAATTTGAGCAAAGGGGGTTCCCTGTCGGCCTAGTGGTCAGGGTTCTGGGGCTTTCACTGGGTTCACTCCCTGGTCGGGGAACTGAGATCCCTCGAGCGGAGAGGCACAGCCAGCAGCAACAACAAAAACGCACTGGAGCGTGATGCTTTGTATACCATGTAGTGCACTTATAGAGCTTAGTGTTCGAAGGTGGTAGTAGAAATACAAGCGTTTTTGAAAATTGGCATAGTTTTTTGCATGTCAGATACATATGCATAGCTGTTAGTAAAGCTGGAATATATCTAACATATGAAATTTAGGGAGGCCAAATGACATTCCATAATGATGGAATTCTGGAGCAGATGAAGTATCATAGTATCCGTATCCCTAAGATCAAGGCAAAAGTTTTAAACATTTATCCAGTAATTCAGTGTAAACGAATCCCGATTCTTTTGATATTCTGAAAGCAGAATTGTTTACCTTAGTGAATGGTTACGCCTGGGACAGTGTATTGCCTTAGTCTGCTCCCTCCACTTTACTTGGGGTTGATCTTGCCTTACAGAAAGGAACCATTAAAGCTTCTTTTCCGTCTCCCAAGATTTAAAAAATAGGCATTATATACAGATACAGGAAGGCCTACACCAAGTAACAAATGAAAAATATAACTCAAAATGATGTACGCACACTGACAGTAAGTACATAGTCTACTCTATACAGAATGATGCTAGAGAGTTTACAAAAGTTGGTGATGTAAAAAATTTAATCAGGGCTTCCCTGGTGGCACAGTGGTTGAGAGTCTGCCTGCTGATGCAGGGGACGCGGGTTCGTGCCCCGGTCCGGGAGGATCCCACGTGCCGCGGAGCGGCTGGGCCCGTGAGCCATGGCCGCTGAGCCTGCGCGTCCGGAGCCTGTGCTCCGCAGCGGGAGAGGCCACAACAGTGAGAGGCCCGCGTACTGCAAAAAAAAAAAAAAAAAAATTATAAAAAAAAAATTTAATCAGACCTTCAGAGGGCCTTAGGAAATGTCATTTCTAACAAGGGCTACAGATGATTCTAGGTTCCGATTAAAATGTGGTTTGGGGAAGGACTTCTGACTTTCCATTATGTGTCAGATTATATATCCAATAAAATCAAATTACAAATCATGTAACCGAACAAAAAATAATTGCTTTATACAAAGTAGTAATAGATAACAAAGTTAATAGATAACACAAGATGGTTTTTTAAGTGACATCCTAATATATATAGTTGTGTTCATAAAGTACACTAATCAGAACTATGAAACAGAAAAATTAACAGCAAATTCCAAAGCAAAAGAAAATGTTCTTTTGAGTTCCATGTTTCATTAAGAATCAAAACCCACCAATCTTTCAGTCCTTTTCTATTTTTTTATTCTTTCCCCCACCACCGGCCGCGCGGCATGGCATGCGGATCTTAGTTCCCCGACCAGGGATTGAACCCGTGCCCCCTGCTTTGGAAGTGCGGAGTCTTAACCACTGGACCGCCAGGGAAGTCCCTTTCAGTCCTTTTCTTATATGTTATTCTGTGTCCGCAATTTCCATATCTAATTGGGTTCCTGGATTTTTTTCATTTTCTGTGTGACAGTCTCCATTGAAATGCGTCATTGGCTGCTGCTTTGGCGGTTGAATGTCCTTCTCAGTGTCTGTTACTAGTCCCCACCTAGTGGGCAGAAACTTCTCAGTCTGTGCCTCCAGACAGATTCCAGCTTGCCTCTGTCCCTGCCATCCTTTTTAAGCAAAAGACATGTGGGGTTCCTGCTTATGCTCCACTCGTGTGGGCCATGCCCTCTCATCCTGACTTTGAGTCTGGCCTTGTGTCTGAACCTGTAGCATCGCCCTGAGCAACTGGTGGTTTGTGGCCCATCTGACAGACCTGCTGGATCACTGCAAACTCCTCCAGTCGCACAACCTCTAGTAAGTACGCCATGGCCATGCCAACCCTCTTCTTGCCGCCATCCAGGCTCTTGAGGGTGGGTTGAACCGAGTGCCTAGAAGGGAGGTTGGGCCGCCGAAGGGGGCCCTGAATAGAGCAGGCCCAGAGTCCTGGTCCCATGTTATGCTTTATTCCAGCTTTGGATCCAACATGAGAGAGTTCCTCTTGCTGGAATACGCCTCAGGACTCTTTGCTCATCACAGGTAGGACGGCCCCGAGGGGGTGGGGCGGCAGCGGGGTGCTCTTCAGCAGGCGGATGCTGCCAGTGGGGCTTGGACTGTGTTCTCTCCCGTCTGGTTCCCTGAAGGCTACGAGGTCGGGGGAGGAGCCGCCTTGGGTGCTAACTCCCAAGCCCCAGGCCCTCACGTCTGTCCTCCTCGGACCTGTGCAGCCTGTGGCAGCTGGGGGTGGATTACTTTGACTACTGCCCTGAGCTGGGCCGAGTTTCCTTGGAGCTGCATATTGAGCGGATCCCTCTGAGCACAGAGCAGAAAGCCCTCAAGGTGCTGCGGGTTTGCGAGCAGCGGCAGATGACTGAGCAAGGTGAGTTGGCTGTCCTCCCAGCGTACCTTCTATGCTCATGCCGTGTGAGCCAGCCTGGAGAGCGTCTGGGCACTGGGTGCCAGGAGGTGAACCAAAACACAGGGAAGTCATTGCGGAGGGACAAAGAGCTAGGGATCCATTGGCACCTAGAAGCAGTCGGGCCCATTGCCTGGTTATAAAGGTCCTGACCCACTCTTTCACGCGTTCGCCAGAGGTCAGGCTGGGGCAGGTGCGAGGTGACTTGTCCCAGGTGGGTTGCTGTTGCTGGCTAAGGCTGGCTGGGTGGGGAAGCAGGACCGGAGGTGGCTCGGGGAGAGCACAGGGAGGGAGCAATGCTGATGGTGGCCCCTTCTCCTCCCCCTCGCCGTCGAATGATAGAAACCTCAGTTGTTCTTCCCAGAGGCATTGCATGTTTCTGACCGTCTCTGAAAGCATACAGCATTCAAGACCCAAAGGATGGTAGCATTTTCAGCATGTGGACAGATAATGGAGGTGCTGATCTGTGGGGAGCAATACAAAGATTTTTACCACCCCTGAAATGAAACCCACTCACAAAGCCAGTCCTGCCAGGAGACAATTTATAAACCTCAAAGTTCCTAGTTCTGCAGGCCAAACTGTATTTGCAGCCCACAGAGGAGCCGTGTGAAGCTCAGAGGAGGTGGGAAGCTTCAGGAATGGAGTGATTTGTAGGGTGAAAGTTTCATCTTTACTGTTTTCCCTGCAAAGTTCGCAGCATTTGTAAGATCTTGGCCATGAAAGCTGTCCGCAACAATCGCCTGGGCTCCGCCCTCTCTTGGAGCATTCGAGCCAAAGATGCCGCCTTCGCCACGCTCGTCTCAGACAGGTGGGCTCAATCTGTGTGTGCTTCCTGGGTACTGCCTGGGCAGTTGGGAGGCTGAGGAGGTGGGCCTGGGACTGCTGCTCTGACCTCTGGGCCGGGCCTTGTAGGTTCCTCAGGGATTACTGTGAGCGAGGCTGCTTTTCTGATTTGGATCTCATTGACAACCTGGGGCCAGCCATGATGCTCAGTGATCGACTGACGTTCCTGGGTGAGTCTCTCTGGGCTCTGTGCCCTGGACCTTCAGCACAGGTGGACAGTTATGGAGATTGGAGGGACTGTTCTAGGCTTCTCCAGTCTAAAACACATAGAACCCTGTGTACCAGTTTCTGCAAAGGATATTTTTTGGTAACGTTTTATTTTCTGGTAATTTCAAGCTTAGAAGTTGTGAAAGTAGCGTAGAGAATAAGGAACTCCCATACACACTTTATCCAGATTCACCAGTTATTTATACTTTGCCTCATTTGTTTTATTCTCTCAATCAGGTTTTTGGGGAACAGTCAGAAAATAAGTTGGAGATTTATATGGAGACTTTCTCCATAAATATCTGAGCATGTATTTGTTAAGAATAAGAACATTCTCTTACATAACCAGTTATGAAAATCAGGAGGCTCAACGTTGATATAATACTCTCATCTAATCCGTATTCTGATTCCATCAGTTGTCCCAGTAATGTCCTTTACTTTGTCTCGGTTCATGCTTTTAGTTTTCATGTCTCGTTAGTGCCTCTGCCTTTCTTGGTGCTTCCTTAATCTTGACATTTTTGAAGAGTCAGTGCAGCTCTCTTGTAGAATGTTCTCACTTGGGGATTATCCATGAGCAGCCTCAGATTATATATTTGGGCAGGAATTCCACTGAGGTGATGTGTCCTCCTCAGTGTCGTCCCCTTATTGGTGGAGTTCACCTTGGTCACGTGTAAAGATTTTCCCTTTAACAATTTGTGGAGGGATACTTTGGGATTATTTAAATGTCTTGTTTCTCATCAAACTTTGACCCACTAGTTTTAGTTAACTACTGGTGATTTTCTCACTGCCAGTCCTTGTGTTTCATAGTTGGCATTCCACTGTATGGCAGGCTTCCTCTTCGTCCCCGTTTATTCTTTGATTTACATCAGTAATGGCCTTATGGGTTATTTTATTCAATCTGTTATATAATTCATGACTCTTGTTTATATTGATGCTTATATTCTCCCAGGTTTGGCTCTCTGGAACCCCTTTTTTTTTTTTTGCAGTACGCGGGCCTCACTGTTGTGGCCTCGCCCATTGCGGAGCACAGGCTCCGGATGCGCAGGCTCAGCGGCCATGGCTCACAGGCCCAGCCGCTCCGCAGCATGTGGGATCTTCCCAGACCGGGGCACGAACCCGTGTCCCCTGCATCGGCAGGTGGACTCCCAACCACTGCGCCACCAGGGAAGCCCTGGAACCCCTTTTAAGCGTGTATTTTGAATCCTTTTGGTCTTGTTGGCCCGTGAGCTTGGAGGCCACTCTGGAAGAATTTCCTTGCTCTGTGGAAAGGCTGGCCTGGGGTCTCTTTTGTTTAGGGTCAGAGGTGACTTAGTGTGCTCTGCTCTCAACAGGAAAGTACCGCGAGTTCCACCGGTTATATGGGGAGAAGCGTTTCGTTGATGCTGCTTCTCTTCTCCTGTCGTTGATGACGTCCCAGATTGCCCCCCGTACTTTCTGGATGACACTACTAACAGATGCCTTGCCCCTTTTGGAACAGAAACAGGTACAGGTTGAGTCCACGGTGATCATCTTCTGTGCGTGTGCGCGTGCATGCGTGTATTCCCCTATAGCGCCCACTCTGGATATCCATATCTACACAAGAAAAACTACTTAATTTGAAATGTGGCATCTGTTTACTGACAGTGCTCAGCCCAGGACCCTGACAAGAGCTGGGAGTGAGAATGGGGGGCTGCTCTACCCTCCCAGGGTTGCATACAGAAAGCACACTTCTCCAAGTGAGATACAAGAAAGGCTGTCTCGGCTTGAGCTCGTGCCCAAACCACTGCAGGCTTTGGCTGGGGAGCAGCTAAGCGAAGCAGCGTCTCTCCCCTAGGTGATTTTTTCAGCAGAACAAACATACGAGCTGATGAGATGCCTGGAGGACTTGACCTCAGGAAGACCAGTGCGTGGAGAGCCTGATGCCCAGCAACTCCAGGTCAGCTGAGCTTTTCCAGTTTGTTGGTACCACAATGGAGATGAGAAAAGGCTCCTTCTAGCTCAGGTGTATCCCCACCCCGAGATGTTGGCCCCTTACAAACTCACATGCCTCTTAAGATACCTCTTAACCTGTAACTGGGACACGCCAACTTATTTTAGGAGAAAATGGGGTGATTCTAGTGTTCTCGTCTGTTTTTTCTTTCCTGTCAGTCAGTCAGTCACAGTGGTCCTTTGCATGCAGCTCCACCTCTTAATATTAAGAACTTGCTGGAAGATACTACTGAATGTTATATGCCTTTTATCTCTCTTTGGATTAGAGAGTCTTGGGAACTATAAAGAAGGTAAACTTCCTGCCGTGCCTCATGCAGGCTCTTTGCTTTTAGGATGATGACGTAGAGACCACCAAGGTGGAAATGCTGAGACTTGCTCTTGCACGGAATCTCGCCCGGTCAATTATAAAAGAAGGCTCATTGGAAGGTTCCTGAGGCCGGCTCCAACACGTTATCTTTGTAAGGCAATGTATATACATTTTTAAAAGAATAAATGTTTTCTCTTGCAAATGTAAGGCAAGTTCTTTTAGAACTTAACAGTTCTTACACCCAGGGAGTTTTTATCTGCCACCACTGTAAACCTGAGGTAGCTGTCTTCGAGAAGAAGCCGCCCCAGCAGTTACGGTGAGTGCAGTGCCCTCCTGCTTGAAAGTAGAAATTTGAACAAGGGCATTCAGTGGTTTATTTGTGCTTCTGAAATTTGGCTTCACCTCACAATCATCTGTTGACTTTCCAGTTATCTTCTTTAAACAAGAAAACGGTCTAGGCACCTTACCTTTCAGCAGCAGCCCTCAGGTGATGCCAGCATACCCACCTGTGTACATTTGGAATTCGTCAGTGGCACCTGCCCCCACGTTGGGGCGACTGGTGTCTGCATTAGGAGGATCCCAAATGGGGCGAAAATGGTTTTATTTAACGTGCAGCGAAACAAGGCAGCAGTTGACATATCCAGTAGGGTTTTGTCACGAAGCAGTGACCTCAATAGTAACAAGTAACACTCATAAATAATTTTAAAGTCTAAAGCTTATAAAGGTACATTTCCATATTGTAGTCCCACAGACCTTCCCAGGGCTGCAGCAGCCCGTCTCTGGAAAGCTCTTGGATTTATTCCTTAAGTAGTGAAATTGATTCACTTCTGACTGTCCTAGTGAAGCAGTGAAACCTGCTTGCCAACAGTGGGAGGGAAGGGGAGATGACCTCTGTATTGATGGAGTGAGGAAGCCTGGCAAGGAGCAGGGAGGGGTCAGGGAACATGGTTTGTGCCACCTCTCCCCAGAGATGGCTCTGAGCCTATCCAGCTGAGCTCAGGTGAGCTGTGCACTCTCCCCAGCTGGTGGTTCTCACTCTCCTGTTGCCCCGTGAGGCCTAGAGTCCCCGGCCCAGTTCCATCTAGTGGGTGGAGCAGCTTGGGCTGAGCACTGTTGAAGCAATAGGGTCTGGTGACTCGATTCAAGCAAGGCCCCTAATCTCACCACCTCCAGACCCAACATCTTGCTGACAGTGCCCCTGGGCGGCTGGGGACAGGGTTTCTGGGCAGCAGGTATGGACACACAACTAGTGCAACGTGCCTGACCCTGAGGCCTCCTGTTCCCAGTCAATCACGTGCCACACCACAGGCCATCTGGTGGGAGGCAGGGGAGGCTGAAGCAGGAGGACACAGGGCGCTGGGAGTCGTCCTCCCCTTCAGAGGCGTGAAGGGCAGGACAGCAGTTTATTTCATGCGGAGCAAGAGGTAGTGAGTAGGATGGCCTGCTCCCGTAGCAGGAGGCACACTTTTCCCAGAAAGTGCTGAGGACCTGCTTCCGGAGGAAAACACTGGTTCTCTTCCATCTTCTTTCTTCTTTCCTTCCCATCTGCAGTTCAGGCTGCCATGAGGCCAAGTTCTACTGTTTCTAATAGCTTGAGTTGAGTTCCTCATCCTGCTGCGATGTCCATAGGACACAGCCTGCCACCACCAGGGACAAGCACACAACTCATTATCCAGTGGCCACTCCAGGATGACGCTGCCCATGGAGGGCAGGGTTGGAGATCTGGCAGCATACCAACTCCTTACTCTGGGCCCAGGGCCGTTCAGGACCATTGGGCTTTGCCCACCTCCCTGGAGATGGGAGCAGGAGCCTGGCAAGGGGAAGCACGGAGCAGCAACGGGGAGCTGAGACCTCTGGGGCTGTGAGGACGTGGTCCTTGAGGGAGGGCCCTGAGTCTGTCTTTGGAGACCTCCCCCTCTGTGGCATCAAAGGACGCCAACACAGGGGAAAAACCTACTCCAGCCCTGGGTCCATGTTCCCAGGGCAGGGGTGCAGAGTCTGGGGCCACTCCCCACCCCTGATGCACGTGGCCACTTCAAGTCACACAGGTAGATAAAAACAGGTCCTTTTAGGGGGCCAGAGGAGGAGAGATCATCACAGCAGCAGCTCGTCTCCTGGCAGCAATACCCAGGCCCCCTGTTCCACATCAAAGCTCTTAAGCACTGCAGTCAGGACGTGAAGAAGGACTGGACCTGGAGAGCCTCCCGTCTCAGGGCAGCCTGCCTGGGCTCCAAAGTGCAGATGACAGTGTCCTCTGGGGTCACAGGCTCCCCCACTGCTCCACAGGGGGGAACTGGTCCACCTCCCCCACCTCCGTGCTCAGCTGCTCCCCCAAGGCGAAGGTCAGCCTGTACCGAAGCCTCGCCTTCTCCTGCGGCAGAGGGGCAGCGTGTGAGACGCTCTCTTCTGTGATACCCTTGGGGCCCTGTCTGTGCTGCGGGACAGGCCCTGCTCCTACCACCTCGTCCTCACTCAGCCACTGAACCAGGGTAGAGAAGGGACGCATGTTAACGGCTGTGGTATCACGACACTCCAGGTTGGGAGGTGATATTCCCGAGCCCTAACCTGGGGCAGCCAGGGCTTTAGGCTGGGATCCCCAGTTCTAGCTCACCTTCAGTGGATTGGCCAGCAGCATGACCTGGGTGATGGCTGCAGGTGGCTGGATGGGGCTAAACGGAGAGAGTTCTGTCCCAGAGGGTGGCTGCAACTTCACTTTCATTGACTAAAGAGAGAGAGAGAGAGAAGCTCCTTTGAAGAGAGACTGCAGGTGCCCCTGAGATGGAACTGGGATTGGACGCAGTGGGTGCAAGATACAGGTGAATTCTGCCTCTTGAGGCTCCAGGAAGCCGGGGGTACCTTGGGCACTGCAGCCTGCAGCACGATGCTCTTGATAGGCAAGGGAGCCGTATTCAGCATGGACACCACCACCACCAGCACGTCAGGCCGTCCTGGAGGACACTCCTTGGCAAAATGGAAGAGGATGCGGAAGCCATTTTTATCATAGGCTGTCACAGGAAGGGCGCTGCCTGTAAGAAGGGGGCGCGTGAGTGTGGAAGGAGAGGAAGGCTGAAGACAGCCAGCAGACACCACAGCCAAGCGGGAGGGCGCGGCGGCCCTGTGACAGAGGCTCCACTTCTGCAGGACCTCCCGAGAGTGCACGGTGGGAACAAGCACAGGCTGAGACAGCGGTCAGGTGGGCCACGTGCGGCTCTAAGGGACCCCGGCCTGGAGATCCTGTACCCTGCCACCCCTGTCGTGTCCCCCACAACACTGCAAGTTGTGAGCCCCACCTCCCCTCTCACCCCAAGCCTCCAACACCTACTAGGCTTGATAGACTCCAGGGGGACGTGGACACTGGTCAGGGAGAGCTCGGGCCCCTGCACGGGGCTGCCCTGGGACTGGAAGGCAGGTGGCTGGAAGAGAGGGCTGCCGGGCCCCGTGGAGAAGGGGAGGAGAGGTCTAGCTGAGGTGCTGGTGGGGAGCAGAGGGGAGGTGGCAGCGCCAGCGAAGAAGCCGGAGGAGACGGGTTTCACCAGGCCTGAGGTCCTGGGAGGCAGGAAGGAGAACAGGGCACGTCAGAGACCAGGCAGAGCTGCTGGGCTGCCCCTCACTAAGGCGGCCAGGCTAGAGCCGGTTCTTCCCCTCCCTAGCTTCCAGATTCCAGACTGAGAGGGAACACTCATGACCCCTCTGGAGCTGCCTCTGGCTCTGCCACGCCCGGGCCTGCCCTCCCCACCAGCCCCTCTCCCACTCATTACGCTTTGGCCTCTTCTAGAAGCTGATCAAGGGCGTCCAGCTGGCGCACAGTGCTGTCGCCCAAAGCTGAACCATGGTGCCCGGGGGCTGCAGGCTCAGCCTTGGGGGCCGAAGCTGGGGCCAGGCCGGTGGAAAATGAGAAGGAGCCGGCCGCGGGGGCTGGAACGCTGGCTGGGACCACGGGGGCCTGGGAGTTGCCTGCGGGGGCCGCTGAGGGCTGCAGGAGAGGCCCATCTGAGAGGCTACAGGCACCAGTTCCAGGTTTGGGGCTGAAGAAGTCCAGGTTCGACTGTTCGTTCTGTGGGGAACGGAAAGCGTGAGTGAGCAGAGGGCGCGAAGGGCCCTGCGAGCGGCGGGGGATCTGGGCTCTCCACCCCCCACCCCTTTACTGGGGGCCCTACTGCAGCCCTTCTGGACGAGCAGCCCCTGTTCTCCAAGGACGGGGCAGGGATGAAGCGCCGTATCCGGCGTGGTGCCCTAAGGGGTCAAGACAGCAGACAACTGCAGCTGAGGACTAGTCGGGGAGGGGGAGGACAGTAGGAAGTGAAGGCTGTCAGCCCTGCAGTCATGTCACCTGTGCCCCTACCTGGAACAGGGGCCACTGGCTGTTTCCAGCTGACTCTCTGGGAGGAGCACAGGGGGCTGGGTCGGTGAGACCTGAGAACAGAGAAGACGACTGCGGTGAGAAGAGGCTCTGGGCTTAGGCAGTCCCAGCCCCACCTCAACCGAGGTAGGGTCACGTGACCAGCTGGGCGTCCGTGGGTGACAGGGTGGAGAGGTGTCCCCCAGGCAGCCTCCAGAGGGGAGCGGATCCGCTTCAGTCCTTACGTTGAGGGGGCACCTCCCGGGGAGAGGGGAGCAGAGCAAGACACTGGGTCCGCTCTGCTCCCCCTGAGGGACACTGCACTTGGCTCTCTGCCTACAGCGGAAGCCTCCTCCGCCACCCTCGCTAAGCACACGGGCCCCTCAGACCTCCCGCTCCCACGTGCCTAGCTTCCCTACCGGCCCCACCAGAAGCCCTTTCCAGCCCCCAGGACGCACCCAAGCAGAGCAGCTCCTCGTCCAGCAGGCTGAGGGTGTGGCTTGTGCTGCTGGGTCCCGGGGGGGCCTCAGCCTGGCTGGACGAGTGGCTGCGCCCGGGTCCCAAGGCCTGGGGGGGCGGAGGGAGGATAGGTATGCCCGAGGGGCGGGGTACGGGGGCCAGCACTGGGGACAAGCTGCTCGGCGCATCCAACTCGGCAAGGTCAATGAGAGTGCCTTGGTTACTGGAGTGGTGGTTTCCTGGATGGACGAATGGAAGGGGACAGGAATAATCAGGGGCCACTCGAGTGGCTGCAGAGAGGGAGGGGGAACCCTGACACAGCCTCTGGCCTAATCCCAGAGCACCTGTGCCAGGTGAAGGCTGAAAAGCCAGCGGAGAAGGCAAGCAGGGGAGACCCTGTGCAGACCTCCCAGGGGGACCGCTTGGAGTGGCTCAGAACCCCCTCGGGCCCTGTGGGATGACACACTGGTCAACCTGCACCGTGGCCTGGTGGTGGGGACTGGGGCTGGTCCACAGGGGTCGGGAGTGGGGAACCAGAACACTTTACCTTCAGAGTCAGGAATGGCTGAGGTGGCCACCTCCCCATTGATGACCTGCCCTTCAACGACTGTTTTATAAGAGTTGATGACCCGGGAGAGGTTGTCACTGGCCTGCAGGATGTCCCCTAGAATGGAGAGAGACTTCTCACTCCTGGCCGTGACGGCGCCCCACCACACACATCCCGACTCCCAGCTCATCTTTGCCAATCCCTCTTCAGTCACCTAAACTGCTGTCGTTGTCCTCTGTCTCGCTGGCTAGTTTGAATAACGTCCGCCTCTTGCTCTCACACCGATCAAACAGCTCCTAGAAGAGACCCAGGCAGAAAAGCTGGAGCTGGCAGGGTTCTTGGAGAGCATCTAACTCAGCGTTCACGCCCAGCCGCGGGCTCCCCTGGTACCGCGGTCAGTTACCGGCAGAGCTGGGCTCGGAGCACACATCTTGCCACCTGCCTCCGCCACTCTGCGTCACCCAAGACGCCTGTTCAGGCGGAGAAGTCACCAGGACAGTATGTCCCTTCCTGCCTCCCAGGCTGGCACGTGTCTCAGAGTTCAGAGTATCTATGTGACCGAGGGCTGAGGTGAGCATCAGGGGCACAGGGCTGGCCCCTCTGCCCAGATGTTCCCGAGGCAGAAAGCGAGGCGGAGCAGGGGCGCACCCCAGAGCGGGTCTGCAGAGTCGCGTAGATGTAGGGGTATGTGGAGCGCGCGCACCCTGCGCAAGTCAGCCATGGCTCGTGTGCAAAATGGGGGCGCCACTCCCCTCTACCTGGCTGCTGTGCCGGTTAAGAGGTGAAGGAACACCAGGTGTGTAGCAGCGTCTTAGGGCTGGGACTCGGCGAAGGCTGGCTCCCTTCCCCGGAGCCTGGACCTCCCAGAGCGGGGCCTACCTTCATGAGCTCTTTATCTGCCTCTGAAGAATCCTCTTTGCTGTAATGAAGCAGCATCTCGCTGAGCAGCTTTACGTTGTTATTAACCTCCTCTAAAGTGTGCAGACGCTTGGTCACCTTCTGGATCCGCGCCTCATCCTGCATCAAAGAGGATCCAGGAGAAAGAGCTCAACTGGACCCATCCCACTGCCCCCCAGAATCCCGACAGGCAAGGATCACACCTTCCCAGAGAACACGAGAGCAGAGGCCAGTCCCACGGAAGCTCGTTTCAGTGCATGATTCTTTTTTTTTTTTTTTATCCCCCCCCTCCCCGGGCCACTTTTCCCCCTTGGTGTCCATACGTTTGTTCTCTACATCTGTGTCTCTATTTATGCCCTCACTGCATGATTCTTGGGAACCACTGGCCTCAGACCCAATCTACAGTTTTTCTTTTAAAGCAACAGTCCTCCCTACCCCCAAACTTGGCCCCAGCTACTCGTGCTCCTCCATCCCATTCTCCCCCAGAAGCTCCCATGCTCCTCCTTCCAGGTGAGGGCTGGGGACAGGGCAAACAACAGGCGCAGCACCAGGGGAAGGGACCTCTGCTCTGTGGCCACGGGATCCTCCACCCCAAGGCTCGGGACCCACTCACTTCCTTCACCATGGACTTGATGAGCTTGTTGGCCTCCTGCAGGTCATCTGGGTTTTTGCTTTTCAACAACTTGGCTAAAAGCTGGAAGAGGAGGGTATCAGAGGTAGAGGAACAGGCAACTCCCCACCTGGGGAGAACACAGGACCAGAGCTCCCCACAGCACTGAGCAAGCCCGCACCTCATCTGAGGACGCTGCAGGCTGGAATGCACTTTACCTTGGACTTCTCCTCATCATCAAAAACAGGGTTTTTGGGACGAGGTGGTGGAGAGGGGATCAGTGTCCTGTCCATAGGGATCAGCGGGTCCGACTGCACAATGCCTGAAATGGGACAGGGCAGCGTTCGCGCAGGCTGGGCCTCGCTCTTTCCCCTCCTCATGCAGCAAGGGGGCGCTCCCTGGGACCAGGCCTGCGGGCCGCAGCCCCCTCATTCCCTCACAGCCCAGCCCCTCCCGCTGTCTTAGGCGGACACCCCTCATTCTTCCTAGCCTTGGCCAGCCTTCAGGGCTGCTTTGAGGCCGAGGGAAGGCAGGCGCATACCCTGTCTCTTCAACATGTGGTAGGCATCCTTGATCTTGGATTCTTCCGGCAGCGCCAACGTCCAGCTATAAAGCAGCTCAATAACCTTGGTCTTCACTTTCTCAGACACCCTGTCCCCCAGGTACTAAGAGGCAAAAGGAAATGGGAAAACTTAGCACAGTCTGGAGGCAGAGACAGAGGGAGCGCTCTCTTCACGGCAATGTAATGGTCGCTAGTTGGATACAGTCCTCAAGCTTCCTCCAAACCCGCAGGTGTGAGGCGTGAGTGCGACAGTACTGGGAGGGGAGGGCAGGAGACGGCCTGCACACGGCCGTATCCATCCGGCGTACAGACGGTAGTCAGGCCGGGGGCTGGGAGCTCCTCACGGCGTTTCCACACACAGTCTGCCAGAAACAGAACTGCACTTTCTCTCAGAGGAGTTAATGAGAACCTCTTTGCTATGAAGAATTGTTCCCTCTGCCGTAAGTGGGTGCCCAGAGCTTAGGCAACACTAGTGTGCGATGGAAGCCCGGTGATGAGGGAGGCCAGCTGCTCGTGTCCACGTGAGGCAGGCGAGGAAGAGTGACTGCTGTCACCAGAAGCCCGGGGTCCAACGCTACACAGGCCCTCCGCTGACATGCGCGCAGCTGCTGCCACATCACCTGTCACGTTTAGACTGGGAGCCCTGTCTGGACATCCTGCTACTGTCAGAGCCTAGCTCTCTGAGGACAGGACCCAGGGAATCTCAGATCCATGGAGATGCTGGTCTGTGCAGTGAAAGCCAGTAAGATGGGGCGGGGTACGAAAGAAGTTCTTAGAAACGAGGAAACTGCCACTGACTTACCTTTGGAGAGACGACTTTGATCAACTCATTCAAAAACCGGAACTTTCCCACTTCGTTATGAAATCTCCTCCCACAGTTCTTCATGCAGGCCTCCAGCACCTGGACCACACAAAGGCGCGGCGCTCAGGCCTGGGACCTGGCACTCGGCCAGAGCCCACACAGAGGGAGCGCGAATAAATCCTCACCCAAGGAAGGAGCTAACCAGGAAAAGAGGCCTGCACTGCCCCAGGGGACATCAGCGCAACGAAGGAGTCCCTCAAACTGTAAACCTCTCCTGGGGAAGCTCAACAGGAACCAAAGTAAAAAACCCTGAGACCCAGATACCAAGACAGATCGAGTGTCAGTCCTGGAAGGTGCCTGCCTGCAGATTCTGCCCTTGTGTTTTACAGGTGAGGAGACGGAGACCCAGAGAGCACACGCTTCTCTCAGGGTCCAGGGTTCTTTCCATAAGCTGATCAACGTTTTGGGGAGGTGGGAGAGAATTCTGTTAAATTCTGTTTTCTTCATTGTAGATGGCACACTACTTCCCCTCCCCCGGCCCCCATCTATTTTCCTTCTGGGGCCCATACGACCTGCCTTGAGTTTTCCTCCAAGGAGCAGACCACCCCAGTGCTGCCCGCTTCCCTGGCTTCTGTCTCTGTAAAGCGGGGTTTTTCAACTGCACCACTGCTGACATTTTGGGCCGGTCACTTGTTGTAGAAGCCTGTCCTCAGCAGCACCCCCGGCCTCTACCCACTAGATGCCAGTAGCACCTCCTGACCTGTGACAACCAGAAGTGTCTCCAGACATTGCCCAGTGTACCTGGGGGACAAAACTGCCCCCAGTCAAGAACCACTGTTCTAAGGCCATTGCTCTCCGGAGGACACAGCAGAGCCATGTGCGTGGGCTAAGTGCCTTTTCCACGACCGTGTCCCCCTCTCCCGGTTTTCCAGGAGCTGAACCAAGTCAGGAGAGAAGCTGGGCCCCCTGGCTTAGGGGGGAGCCCGGGAGGCACCCGCGTGCCGCACACGGCTCCACGTCCTGACCCCCCTTAGTCTGAATAAACGCTAGGATCTGCCTGTTGGTGGATGCCTTCACTAGTAACCGGCATTATTTTTAGCTACAGGATGAATCACACTTGGCCAACTCTTTCCTGGCAAGACAGCTCTGTCAGCCTCTCTTCAAGAAGCCTTCTCTGAGCCTCACCCACAGCCCAGGGCCCCTGCCCCTCATTCCCTCCCTCAGCCACTCTGCTTTTCCCACTAGACCTTGTGCCCACGCTTCAGCCATCCGTGAAGCTCAGTGCCTGGCACAGGGGCACACACATTGGTGGAACAGCTGACTGAGCAGGGTCCAGGTATGTCTAGTTTGTATAGACGGTGTTCAGCTGGCTTAGGGTGTGAGCCCTCACCCCCTGAGAGATCCCAGCGGGCTCATGGGGAAAGGCCTGGGCTCATGAAGATCCACCGTCAGCACGAAGAACCTACCGTCAGGGCCTGGACTGCCTCCCATTCCTGCGGAGACTGGATCTTATGGGCCAGCAGTCGGACGGCGATCTGTGGCCTGGGAGACAAGCAGACCACACTTTCAGGACACTGACCCGAGGCCATCTGGCTAGCCCTCCTTGGCCACAGTTTTTTACTTTTCCAGTCAACTACCTCTTACCTGCCCCCTAACAGCTTTGAGACTCACCCTTCAAGCTCTTTGTTGATCTGATCACAAAAGCCAATTATGTATTCCCAGTCCTCCTGGCGGTTGGAAGGATTCGTGGCTTTATCTTGGGACAGAACAAAGAAGAGTACGGTTGTTATAAAGAGTAAGGAGGACAGTATGGAAGGCTTTCCTCATGCTTTTTAGGCACTGATGTGAAGAAATTTCTTCTCTAGGAGAAAAGACTCAATAGTTCCGTCAGAAAGCAAGTCAAATACAAATACCACTTTCTGTCCAATATTTTGAAAGTCAAAAACGAAAGAGAAAACAAATCCTAAGCCTCTCATTTTAAGGCAAGCTAGCAACATTTACTGAACCCTTCTAAGCACCAATCACTGTGCTATCTGTCCCTGGGGTTGCAGAAACAGAATCTGAGCTTGAGTAATCTGCACCCTTAAGTTTTGTTTTGTTGTTTTGTTTTTGTTTTTGGCTGCACTATGCAGCATGTGGGATCCTAATTCCCCCGACCACTGGACCACCACGGAAGTCCCAGCACCCTTAAGTTTATTATTGTTTATTTATTTTTGGCTGCATTGGGTCTTCGTTGCTGCGCGTGGGCTTTCTCTAGTTGCGGCGAGTGGGGGCTACTCTTCGTTGCGGTGCGCGGGCTTCTCACTGCGGTGGCTTCTCTTGTTGCGGAGCACGGGCTCTATGTGTGCGGGCTTCAGTAGTTGTGGCACGAGAGCTCTAGAGCACAGGCTCAGTAGTTGTGGCGCACGGGCTTAGCTGCTCCGTGGCATGTGGGATCTTCCCGGACCAGGGCTCAAACCCTTGTCCCCTCCCTGCATTGGCAGGCGGATTCTTAACCACTGCGCCACCAGGGAAGTCCCCACCCTTAAGTTTAAAGGGTCTTCCATGATCAAGGACAAAGACAAGCGTTGAAGAGTTCTCAGAGGGTCACTGAGGGTTTAAATTCCAGGAGCTAAATGCCAAGTCTCCTAATACTTGGTGTGGGTCCTCTCTTCTCTGTTATCCCCAGAACCTGTGCTTATAGAGGATGGCCCCAGCTGAGGGTGGTTAAATGTGTTCCCATCTCTGATTCAGATCTTGGAGTTGGCCTCTTCTAGAAAGCACTCTCAAGCTGTTTGCTAAATTTAGGGCTTCAGGTTTGGAAGACAAAAGGAAGACTGAAGGCGTGGATCCTTTTTTAAGTACCAGGCTCCTCCTGCAGATTTCCACAAGGGCCAAAAGCAGAGTGAGAGCCTGTAAAAAGCCCTTCCCAACAACGGGTGTTGTTAGATGTTCCTAAATTCTGATTTTTCGTGACTGTTTTCTTAACTTCCCTTTCCCCTAACATTAGAAGTCACTAGCTCCACGACCAAGTCCTAAGAGGGGCTCCTAGCCACCCCCTACCCCTCCAACAGGAGTCACAAGGATCAGCAGACGCCAGCTGGCAGCAGAGGGAACACCTGCAGTGCGCAGCGCTGCGCGTGCGTGGCAGCGTTTCTGCTCTGGTTGCAAGAAAATTCTGATGGTTTAGGACCATATTTGGAGGAAAAAAGAGATGTCAGTCCTCAATCTTGAGAAGAGAATTAGCAGGCCCTTCAAAATGGCATGCTTGAAGGGAAGGGAGATTAATTCTATCAAGAGTGGCTATTTATTGCCACAGTGACCTACTAGCTGTTACCCTCCAGAAAAGCCCTGCGTCTCTCCCACCAGGTGTCTGAAATTTTCTCAGGTATCGGCATGGCTTTGTTACTAATCCCTATCATTTGAGATGCTTGAAGTTCTCATGACGTTAAGAGGCTGTAGGATACTAAAAGGTGGTCTGAGGAGCCATACCTGCACCTGTCACTCTCATCATTTTGGGGACAGTCGCATGCCTCGTGATATAAGAAAAAGAAGCCCACTCGCTTCCACTGTTTGCAACTAGAAAAGCATCTTACAGATACAGTGTACAATGCGGACAGCCCCTCCCCACACACCGGCATTCACCAAACAATGTACTCTGCCCGGGGCTGCCGTAACTCCCGTAGCATTTCTCCTCCCAAGAACGCTCCCACTTTTCACTTATGTTCAACATCTCTAGAATCCCACTCCCTTTCCCCTTGACAGATCTTTTTACTGCAAACCCGCAGGGAGCTCTCTGCCTACACATGAGCACAAAAAGCCCTGGTTTCAGCCATGGTTGGTCCCACTTCTGAGTATATCCTCTGACTCTCCAGCCAGCTCAGACAGCAGACCTCAGTCACCCACGGGAATTGGAAGAACCTCTGGGGATGATTCTGGGCGACTCAATCGTGCCATCTGCCCACTGCCTCGCCAGCAGACTCACAACTGTCACCCCCTCAACATTCTCCTTCACCTGGCACGGGGGTGACACCAGAGCCTCCTCTCAGTTCCTGCCTTCTAGAACTGCCCCTCTGGGCTCTACTCTGATTCAAGGTTTCTATTTTTGAGGCTCCGTTGAAAGCCTTATTCTAGTCTGTGTCTTTGCCTCTATGTTTCCTGCTCTCATTTTCAACTTAGTTCCATCTCTAGCCTTGACTGTCGTGGGACCTTTGGTCAAGTAGGGATGGAAACAGCAGCACTGGCTACGCCTTCCCAACACGGCTCAGATAGTCCAGTGATGACAAGTTCTATGTAGCAAATGACGTAGAAATAAGCAGAGGCAAGGACACAGATGGAAAGGGAGTCAAGAGTCAGCCTGCAGTGCTGTGGTCTGGAATCGAGGGAGACTTAGTCAATCACCAAGTCTTTGTTAAGCAGCCATAGAAAACTAAGTACACAGCGTGGTAGGCCCTGGAGGGACTACAGGAAAAGTACAAGATTCGGATCCTACCCTTGAGGACGTCACGCTCTTCTGGTGCAACACATGAGAAATCACCAGAGCAAAAAACAAGACAGGGTGTAATTTTAGGTGCTAATTTGGTGCAGAAACGAGTCCAAAAACAAACTCATCACTTCTTCTTCCTGACTTCCCTGTTTCTATAAATGGTGCCACCATTCAAAAGCTCCTTTTGCCCCACCCCCAAGCACCCAGGTTTGAACACTCCTTCTTCCCTCTCCTCACCCATTTTCATCCGTCAGTCATAATCCCTTCCTTCTCGATTTTTTTCTGGGGGTGGGGGGCGCATGTCGCACAGTTTGTGGGATCTCACAATAGTTCTCTCACCAGGGATCGAACCCGGGCCCTCAGCAGTGAGAGTACCAAGTCCTAACCACTGGACCGCCAGGGAAGTCCCCTCAATGTCTTTTTAAAACTCTCACTTCTTCTTTTCTTATTCCTTCCCCGACCTCCTTACTTCTCACCTGCTTCCAGAACTTCTGCTCCAACCCATCCTTTGTAAAAACACCAACATGAACCTTCACAAAACACTAATTTTACCAGGTACAGTAGGAATGGGGACCTCCTAACTGTAGACACGTAAACTTCTTGGGCTGGAATTCAAGCTGGTCCGGAATCTGGTTCTAACTTCTAACTTCCCAGCTTTCTCTCCCACCACACTCCCACAGGAACCCCCTGCTTGAACCAGCCAAACAGCTGTTACTGCATACCCCAGACGTGGTCTGCTCCCTCCACATCACTGTCTGGTGTTTTCTTCGCCAATTTTCCCATTCCTTAGGGCCTAGCTCGAGTGCCATCTCCCCACTGGGAGAACCATCTTCCATTCCACTTATTCCCAATTTCCCAAAGAAATTGTCTGAATTTTAGCATTTATGGCTCTTGCTTTTATCTTTTTACTTAAAAATGCTGTATCCACTCCAGCATCACTTTCTTCAAACTGAAGGCAAAGATTGTTTGAACTTCTTAATTTTCATCACACCTCACACACATAGCAGGTAGTCACTAGACGCTGATCAACTGCTGTAACGCAGGACTTTGGAGAAGGCTGAAATCAAGAGGTGGTTTACGGGGAAGGAGATTCTGGGGTGCATTTTACAGCATGTAGTGGAGCAAAGGGGAAAAGGGCTTTCAGATAAGGAGAGGAATGTGTGTTGGTGGGACAAGAACATCCAACTGACCAAAGTAAGGAAGAATATCAGGAAGCCACGAAGAGGCAGCAGCAGAATGACTTAACTAAACGGAAGTGCTCTCTGGGAGCAGAATGCAGAATGGACTGATATGGGGAGGGGAGAGGCCTGAGACAGTGGGCCCAGCAGAGGCTTCTGTAATAATTCCAGCAAACTGGGACTTTCCTGGTGGTCCAGTGTTAAAGAATCTGCCTTACAATGCAGGGGACGCAGTTTAGATTGCTGGTCAAGGAACTAAGATCCCACATGCCGCGGGGCAACCAAGCCCACACGCCGCAACTACTGAGCTCACGCGCCTCAACTAGAGCCCGCGTGCCACAACTAAGACCCAACACAGCCAAAAATAAAATTAATAAATCTTAAAAAAAAAATTCCAGCAAACCACGGAGTGACAAGGACATAGACTAAGATAGTGCTGAACTCCAAGCACTGGTTTGTTCAATTGGTACAGTTCACACCATTAAGTCATAAGAACCAGGAAAGTGGACAGAGGGTAAGAATGGAAGGAATCTTACCACTGCCCCAAGGGTCACTCTAAGTAACAGGAAGGGGTCAAAGGCCAGTCTCAGCTCTAGTCTCTACAGATACCATCCCTCTCCCCCATCACCATCTCCACTCTCTCTCAGAAACAGGTCAGTCTGCTCTTTCAAACTAACGCTAAACCTAGCCTATTAAACCTATTAAGCTTAGGTCATTTAAATTACTCCAATGTCCTCATTAATATCTATGAATGGAACCAATTCCAGTGTGCTTATATCCAGTTGGGTGGCTCTGGGCAAGTGAATTGATGAGACGGTGCCCTCTTTTTGTGAAACTGTAACAGTAGTACCTACTTTGCTGGGATACTTGATAAATGAATTAAATGAACGTCTTTGGAGCACTGAGCTCCTTGGAGGACAGTTCCATATATACAGAAGGCTTTGTGACCTGCCTGCAACTGCAGGTTTTGCTAACGTAACCTAAGTTCAACCACCTGAACAGGGTTTCTTATTAAGAAAAGTCAGGCAATTGGAGGAAACAGGCATCACCTCCAAGAGCCTGCAGGCTCTAGTAAATAACAGATACTGCACAAGGCAGTATCTAGGCATCTTGCCCGTCTTATCACCCTGTCCAATTTGTCTTCACTTAAAGAGGCCTCTAGGGGTCTCCTCTAGTCCATAGTTAAATCAACGTATTAACTCTTCAGCCAAATACTACCTGCTAAGGTTAACCCGTATCTCCTTAAGGGCAGTGTGAATTAGCAGTCATAGCAATAGGCCGCTATAACAACACCATCAATGCTGTGCCCCTCAGCTTTGCTCTGAGTAGGTTACCAACGAATGACTCGCGAAGACGTGCGGTGGTGGAGGAGGGGAGCAGCCGCCCCCACCCCCCAACATAGGTTTCACCACGCTTTGGTCACTGCAGGAAGAAGGTAGAGCTCTGTTCTCTCTGTCTCACTTTGGATTACTCTCACTTCAAACATTCAGCCTGCACGAAGCGGTCACTTCTCGAATACATGGTCACAATTCTGAAGCTATGTGTGTATGCTCAGCGACACCCACCGCTCCCGGAGTTTCAGCCCAAATCCGGAGCTTTTCCCTTCGTCAGGGAGGCGCAGGGGGCCCGGAATCAGCAGCGCGCGGCCCCACTACAGTCTCCCCCAAGCGCCGATGCATGCCAGCCCGAAGCACTTGGCTGTCGCTTTCCCGGAGCCCGCGGGGACGGGACAGGACCCGAGCTCACGCCGCTGCTCGCGGGAGCGGGAGAAGGCGCAGTAGCACGGGGAGCAGGGGCCGGGACGTCCTGCTGGGGAAGGGGCGTGATCGCGGGACGCTCGCGGCGCGGGCGAGGCCAGGCGCGGGCTGCCTGGCGGCGCCACCGCGGGGCCCGGGGACGCGGCAAAGAGGTGCGGGTGGGGCGGTGCGGCTCCGCGGCTCGAGAGCAAACAGAATGCGCCGCGACTACTCACTCAGCCAGGACTCCAGACTCTCCCCTTCCGCCTCCGCCATATTGCAGCCGCCAGGGCCGGCCCAGCGGCCTCAAATCTCGCGAGAATCTGAAAGAGAAAAGCCGGGGCGGGGCCTGCACAGGGGCCTGAGATTACCGAGCGCCGCCACCGAGGGTGGCGCCGGCCTGCGACGGATAATGGGAGAGCGAATGTTTCCTTTTGACTCTTCGCTTTAGACCTCGGAGTGAGAGACTTTTAAGGCTCAGATTAATAGGGTGATGCACAGAGTTAGGACCCTTTAGAGCCTTTTCCCCGTCTTCCGTCACTCGCCCAGGCGCGCCGAGGGCAGCCTCTCTAGGGTCCTCGTGGCCAGCCAAAATGGCTGCCTCCGCGGTGACGGCTGTGCGAGGGTGGTCGGGCTTGCTGCTGGGCGTGCGGAGTGTTGTCCTGAGGCTTCCAGGGTGAGAGGGCGGCGGGCAGCTGGGAGGCCGCTTGTGTCTTCACGGAGGGACCTGCTGGGAAGGAAGGGGGAGCCACAGGCAGGCCTCGCGGGTTCCAGGAGAGAGCCTGGGGGCCGGGATATCTGAGTCTAAGCCTCTTGAACCAGCCGCGTGACTTTGAGTCAACCTGAAGGCTTAGTGACTGCTCCCAGCCCGAGGGGTTCTCAGTTGGAACGGCAAGTGCGATCTTGGTAAAGAACTCAGAGGTGGGATTTTCTTTGCTGGGAGTTGAGGGGAGAGATGCATAGGCGGGTTGCCTATCCTCAGGTTCAGGAGCTTGTCCTTACCGTTGGCACTTGAAGAGCAGACTTTCTTGGCCTGTTTGGGGGAGGTCCTCCTACCTCTTGGGACAAGAGCCAGAAGTTTTGCGGTTCAGCTTTGGCTGGCGGTCTCCACGCTGCTCTCGTCGGCGGATTGACACACATGCCTATCGTTAAGTCAAGCCTTTTCACTTGTGGAGTCAGCTTTTGCCCTTCTCTTCCTCTCCCCGCCCCCCCCCCCCCCGCCTCCCAGGCTAACCCAGGTGAGGTGGAGCCGCTATGGTCCTGAATACCAGGATCCCCAGATTGACAAGGGATATTACCGCAAGCCCTTGGCCGCGCTGACTGAGGAGGAAAAGTATGAGAGGGAGCTCAGGAAGACTCAGGTTATCAAAGCTGCCCCTGCGACGAGAACAAGCTCTGTGTTTGAAGACCCAGTGATCAGGTTAGAAGGAAACAAATTTTTGTTCTGCGGAGTGGGACTATACCAGGGAGGGCCTGCAGTAGGGGTTCCCTGATACAGCCCTGGCGAGCTAAACATGTTGCTTTTCTCCTTGAAGTAAATTCACCAACATGATGATGAAAGGAGGAAACAAAATACTGGCCAGATCCCTCATGACACAGGTAACCAGTACCTCTCTTTCTCATCTTTGTTTTCCCCATAGCTTTGTACTTGGCTCTTTAATTTTAACATAAAAAAGAATTCATTCTATACTTTCATTAAAATTAACTTCCATGTACTTATGTATGGAATGGGGGCTTTAAGGAAGTCCTGCAGGAGTCAACCACTGCCATTCCCTACCCCCATGTGACAAATCTTAGCCTGCTTTTTCTGTCCTAGTCCAGGATCTTTGTTTCAGAAGTGCCGAGGGAGTAGCTGCACAGCTACAGAAGAAGACGAGGATGATGGAAGTAAGGGGCAAGGTCCTAGCTCAGCTGGGTTAAACGTTTAGGGAGCCTGGGGCAGCCTCTTCCACTGTATCCCTTTGCAGACTCTGGAAGCTGTGAAAAGGAAACAGTTTGAGAAGTACCACGCTGCTTCTCCTGAGGAACAGGCAACCATTGAACGCAACCCCTACACCATCTTCCACCAAGCACTGAAAAACTGTGAGCCTGTGATTGGGCTGGTGTCCATCCTCAAGGGTGGCCATTTCTATCAGGTGAGTGGTCAGGGTGGGAAAGCAGGGCTGCTCACGTGTGAAACAAGATGGTGGGGGTGGGTAGAGTTGGGCCAAGGTTGATAGCTTTCTAAGGACTGGGGAGAGTCAGGGTCAGCTCATCTGAGTCCCACAGTGTAAAGATTACAGGCAGAAGATGGAAGAGAGCAAAAAAAACGTATCCAAGTGGCCTCTTTTGAAGGCCCACCCTACCCCCCATTCTGTTCAGCATTCTGTGTTCTAAACTATAAGCTTCTCATGGTGAGGGACTATGTTTGTATCTCATGTTTATACACCAGTGTCTGGTGTAGTGCTTGAGTGATGCTTCATCACCGTTTGTTGAACTGAACTGGGTGTCTCTGTCATGCCATTTAATATTTCATCGTCATAATCCGGTGTTCGTGTCTTTCCTTTTTCATTGTAAACTTCATAAAGGTAGAGACTTTTTCATTAACGTCTGTGTCCCTAGGGTCGGCATGGTACCTGGCACATAGTGGGGGCCCGGCAAATGATTCTTGGACAAGAGGGTCTTCTTTCTAGGCACGCATGATCTGTGTTGGCTAAGTCATGCCCAGCTGACAGGGCTTTTCCCAGTGGTGCCTGTTATCAACTTGGCTGAGCTCCCTTTAGAGGTGAAAGAGGCCAGTACTCAAGGAATGTTTGCTCGATGAATGCCTGATGTGTGCTGCACCGAGGTCAGCCAGGGGTGAGAGAGGCTCAGAGGGGAAAAGACAGGCCCCCTCCTCAGCCGCCTTGCCAGGGCTGGCCCAGAGCAGTCCTGTGGCTGCTTCTTAAGAGCTCTAGGAGGAGGGAGGCTGCAGTCCTGGCAAGTTCTCAGACTAACTTGCCCGTGTCCAATCTTGCCCAGGTCCCGGTGCCGCTAGCCGACCAGCGTCGCCGCTTCCTGGCCATGAAGTGGATGATTACTGAGTGTCGGGAGAAGAAGCACCGGCGGGTGCTGATGCCGGAGAAGCTGTCCCAGGAGCTGCTGGAGGCTTTTCACAACCGGGGCCCTGTGATCAAGAGAAAGCACGACACGCACAAGATGGCCGAGGCCAACCGCGCGCTGGCCCACTACCGCTGGTGGTAACGGGCGGGCGGAGGAGCCGGGAGGAGCCCAGCACGCTGCTGTAGAAGCGGCATGAGCCACCGCCATGTTGCAAAATACCTGTGGGTTAAGCGTATACTTGCCTTTCAGAGGCAGGCGGGCCTCGTAAGAAGGATGGAGCAGCATGTTTATTGCTTGTTAGTCGTTTTTCTGGGGGCTAGAACTCACTCTCCCTGCCCCATCTCCTTGCAAAGAGGGGTCATATCAACTTAGATTTTCCCCAAGAAACTTAGGGCTCATCCAGCCCTTCTCTTCCTTCAGCTTGGGGTGGACCTTTGGGTGATACGAAAGGAAGCAGTTTTAGTATCAGAAAAAGTTTATTAGGAAATTCTCATCCTGAGCTGGTGTAGCATGTGATGTGGTATTGCCATTCATTAAAACCAACCGGAGGAAACGTGCTCGGTTCCAAAGTGGTCCTTGTACAAAATGTATAAAAAGCAGTTTCTGGTGTGACTCTACTTCTCCCCTTTGATATCCCAAAGCACCCCACCAATGGCTCTGGGTACTCATTTTACAGATGGGGAAACTGAGGCACCAAGATAGCTATTGTACCAAAGGTTACATAGTGCAGTGCTTGTCAGGAGTTGCCCTTCTTTGCCTGGCCCAGGTTGAAGGTGAGGGGAGAGAAACGCTGATGGGACCGTGGGGCAGGTGTGCTTGGTGTCTTCCCCAGTCCTGGAATCGGAGCGAAGGTGCTCAGGGCGGGACCACCGCCTAAGTGGGAAACATCTCGGGTGCTTCTGGAAGTCTGGAAGGGAAAAAGTCCGGGAGAGGCAAAGACTCCACTGCCAGGTTGGGAGGTGGGTAGAAGAAAGGCCGGTGCTGCTGAGGAGGCCTGATTTGGAGGCCTAGTCAGAGACCTCGCTATAGTAATACTTGTGTGCGGCCGGGGTCGTCTTCCAGCCAGCTGCCCGGAACTCGATGATCTCCAGCAGCAGCAGCTGGGCCAGGGAGCTGAGGCCGGCTGGGAGCAGGAAGCCATCCCGGATCAGGACAAAGAGCTCATCCATGCGCTGCCCATTCATCTTCTCCAGCTGCTCTCCGACCCGGTGCAGCTGCAGCACCAGGCAGTCCACCTGCAGGGGGCAGCAGGCGGTGACCCCGGGCAGGGCCCTCCATCACACAGAGCAGCTATTTACTGAGCGCTCGCGGTGCGCCAGGCACCGGGCTTGGCCCTGTACACGTGTTTGCCCACTTCATCCTCACCCCACCCAGTGGGCGCTGTCCACGTCTTACATGAAAAGAAGCAAGTTCAGAGACTTGCTTAAGGTCTCTCACCTGGGCCAGGCTGGACTCGGGCCCTGTTTCCAAACTGCTTCTGAACCCCACTTTCCTCCCCCCAACCCTGGTGTGGTTTTGGGGTCATCTGTATCCACAGCTGGCTGACGCTCTCACCAGTCCTACCATAGGTTGGCTTTCCTACTCAAAACCTCTGAGCCGGGAGGTTTGGGCTGTGCTCTGTTCTGGATAGACTCCAGGCCTAGCAGCTTGCCCTGTAACTGTGACAGGCCTTAAATGCGCCCACCAGGCTCCTCCCCAGCAAGTGATGCCCTCGAAAGTCTCCACGAACAGTGGGCAGGCATTCTGAGTTAAGCCAGAGGCAGCCCACCTCCACAGCCTTCTGTGCTAGGGCCACCCACCTCCTCCTCCTTGCTCAGACTGTCGGGCTGGGCCAGCCGGAAGAGGCAGTCGTAGACGGGGTTCACCAGGGCCATCATGGGCATGTTGTTCACCTACGGGGGGAGAGCGGGGGCCAGAGCCCGGCTTAGTGGCACAGGAGACAGGCCGTCTGTGCTGCACAGGATGTGGCTGGCAGGGCCTCACCCTCAGGTAGTCAAAGATGTTGCAGATAAAGGTGACGTAGCAGACCCAGCCCTGCAGGGAGCGGGCTCGAAGCTGCTCCCGAGCCTGGTACTCCTGCTGCAGCCGGTTGAGGAGTCCGCGGCGGAAGACACTCTGGCCTGCTTGCTTGCTCTCTGCCTGTGAGCCAGGGAAAGGGTGGTGAAGGGCAGTCACTGGGCCGTCGCAACTCCACCCAAGCTTCCAAGGCCGAGGACCCTGCTGTCCTCCTCTCTCGCCTCTGAGGCCAGCCCTTTGCATCTCTGCCCTGCTGGCCAGGCCTCTGCCCACTCCTGAAGCACCTTCCTCAAAGCGTCCCCTTCTCTACCAGCCCCACCCAACCTGAATGATGGCGTAGCACATGCGTCCTGCTTCCTTGCTGAATACACAGTCCTGCAGAGAATGGTCCACAATCACATTGGCCACTTTCTCCAAGTCCACGGCACCTGGATCTAGGGTAAAGACAGGTGGGGAGTCTAGAGCTGCTTAATTATGACGTTTGCCTCCACCTGCTTCTAAAGGATTCAAGATATTCACAGAAGAGCAGTCCCATTATACGCTTCCATTTAAAGAGACCAGGAAACAGAGGAAACTACACAAGGAGCAGCTGCGGCCGTGAGCCTCCTGATGGCCCAATCAGAAGAAACAGGGAGGGTTATGTGGCTGTTAGAGAATCAAAGAACGCTCGTTTTTTTAGGACACATCTTTTCCTAGCCCTAGGCTGAGGATGGAACACTGAATGCCAGTGCCTTTGACAGCCATTTCACGGAAGAAAGTGTTCTTATAATACACACACGTGAACCCCTGACAAGAGCCGGCCAGGCAGGGCCTCCCCACAGGCTCAGCTTGGCACGTGATGGGCACTGCTAATCGTTAGCTGAGTCAAACTTCTGTCCTGAAAGTGCTGCAAGAAGGCACTGGTCCAGGACAATTACTGTAGCTCCCCTGCCAAGCAGAACACTCCATCCTCTGTCCCACGTCAGGCAGCTCTGCACATTCAAGAGAGCTGGCTGCAGCGACGCGCAAACCAGGTCCAGCGTAAGGACTTAAGGGGCAGGAACTGTGTTCTCTGTGCCTCACTATCCTCTCATGGGCACCTAAACTTTAAAAAAAGGCTTTACAATCTGAGGGGGCGACTCTGATTCATACTGCCAAATACTGGCCTAAATGTAGCTTGTCTTCCAGTTCCAGAATGACGTTGCTGACTCCTATTCTGAGGAAGTGAAGGGAGAGGGCTGGGCAAAGCCGGGCGAAGGCTCAGTACTCCAGGCCTGGCCCCTCGGCCCCTCCTCTGTGGCTCTGGGCCCAGGCTCAGGGGGCTCCGCACGCTCACCTTTGAGGGCTGTCTTCAGCAGCTGCTGTGTCGCTGCGTCAAAAGACTGGATTTTATACTCCTCTCTCCTGGGCTCCCCCATGGCCATGCAGCTGCAGCAGCTCTTTCCGAGGTTGGGACTAATGACGGCACCTGGAGAGGAGAGGCAGCAGGAGAGGCCTCAGGTGTGGCGCACGGGGCCAGGGCTCCCAGCTCTCCCGGCCCGCGTCAGGACTGGCCAGTGCTTGAGACAGGTGCTCCTGGGCAGTCCATGGCATTCAGTGGTTGGCTGGGTGCCCGCCAAGCTTGGCTTCTGGTGGAGACTGGGCACCAGCCAGGCACCTGCTGCTCAATTAAAGAACCCCTGTAGCTTCTGGGATTACACAAGAGTAAAGAGATGAAGGGTGAATGCGTCTACCCTCCAGTCCCAGCAGCAGGCAGGGTTTTTCTCAGCTGACACCAAGGGGTGGGGTGAGGGTGGATATGTGGATATTAAACACTTCCCCTGCCTATATATATGCCGACCTGGAAGCTGCTGGTCCAGCATGGCTCCTGGCGAGTGAGAGGGCTAGGGTCTCCACGCTTCGGACAGCTCTGTCCCAGCAGGGGTCCAAGCCCCTCTCCGCAACCCTCTCCCTCCCTTTAGTCAGAGTCCTCGGCCCAGAAAGCCCACTCCTCCTGCCCTCGGGGTGGGGCCGGCCAGAGGGCTGGGTGCAGAAGCGTCTCTGCTGCCCTGACTCCCCTCGTCCTGGCCAGCTTCTCCCCGGGACAGACTAGTTAAACTGGCCTCTCGAGTGGCAGAAACTCGGCCCTGCCCGCTCAGGACTCCCTGAGAGTCCTGAGCTCCGTTCTGGATCCTTCCTTAAGGAGGGGAGCGAGGTGACGTGTCCCCCAGAGGTGGTCCCCTTTGGAGTCCCCTCTCCGCACTCGGTGCCTCCCCCATGGCCAAAGGAGAGGACCTTAGGGGTCTCCAGACCAGGGCAGCTTCCCGAACGCCCTTCCCGTGGGCTGGAGAGTTGGCGGGAGCGCCGGGACCCACCTGCCGCGCCGGCGCCACGCCCGCGTGCCCGAAGGCCGCTCGAGGGGCATGCTGTGCGCGCCGCGCCTCCGCGGCGCTGCTGTCGCCTCGCCGCCGCTTAGGTCATTTCCTAGCGCGGTGGCGCGGCGGGACCCGGGGCGGCGGGGCGGCGGGGCGGCGGGGCGGGGCCTGGGGCCGCCTCGCCAGCGCCACCTGCCGGAGCCCCGAGGTCGCTGCCCTCGCCGCCCGGCCAGGCCTGCCCGAAGGTTCCTGGCATGGGGCCGCGCAGAACGCCCGCGACACTGCTTCCACCGCCCCTGTCCTCTCCTCACCCGGCTCTCCCACGGGCTATCCGGGACCACACCGGCTCCTCGGTACTGGGGTGGACCTGCTCCTCAGCCCGCATTAAGCCCTGGGTCTTGAGCGCTAACACTCTCCCTCTCCCCGCCCCACGCTAGAGCTCAGGTTAAAACGGGGTCAGGGGACTGGCCCGGCCGCGCGGCGTGGGAGGGGCCTGCGGAGGGCGTGGTCCGCAGCCGGGCGGCGGGAGGGAGAAAGGTGGGAGGGCAGAGAAGAGGGCTGGAGGGGCAGGACTTAACAGGTGGTGGCCGTGTGCTCCCCATTCCCACCCCCTCCCCCCAAAGCGGAGAAGGCAGGGAGGTCGTAAGGGCTTTGAGGATCAAGTCCCACTAAGCCGCTCTCCTACTCCAAGTACAAACGATATTGGTAAAATAAGTTGAAAATCAATGGGCCAGCCCAAGAGAAAGGATCCCAGTTGCCAACTTGCGGCGCCCAAGGTGTTGGGAGTGACCCTGAGGTTGAGCAAGCCCCTGGCTCAGTCCGTCTTGGTCGGGACAAGACACTCCAGGGAAGTGTCTTGTCCCCGGAGGGACAAGGGGTTGAGGCGCGGGCCCAGCAGCCCAGACAGGGCCACCTCTGAGGTCAGCCCTGGGTTGCAGGAGAGCATACAGAAGAGGCTGGAAAAGAACCGTCTCGTCCCATCGCTTAGACCAGAAGGAAGTGCTGATGGCAGTTTCCTGTATCGAAAGCTCGCTCCTCCTGTTCAAAGAGCTGCCAAAGCGGTCACCAGAAAATGAACGAGGAAGACAATCCCAGCTGCAGCAAAAGAAACCAATGCGTGGGAGAGCTGGAGAGAACGAAGTTTACTTCCGTGGAATTTCACCAAAAATACATCCAGGCAGCTGCAAGCCTTGCCTGCCAAAAAACCTGTGGGTGTGGGAGCCCTCCAGCCACAGGTGAGCCTTCTTAATCAGCAACCAAGAGCAGGGAGGCTTCAGGATTATGGGGACCAGACACATCACAAAGCCCCAGACCAGGGACGAAACAGTAATGGTGAGAAAGGGCCCAGGATCCATGGGGACCGAGAGCCATGACACCCACCCAAGACCTGCTCAAAGGCTGGAGCCGGGGCTGAGGCGAGGTCAGGCTCTAAGTCCTGCACGGGGCTCCCCCTGCACAGCCAACCTCTCAGGCCAGGCTCCCCTGGGGTGGAAAGTGGTGGGTGTGCTCTGTAGGTTTTCCTCCTCTCATACCCCTAACCGTGCCTCGATGGGTGTCTGTCGTGGGTTCCTGTGCCCTGACAACTCCCGGAGCACCAACTGTGCATGCAGCAGGCTGCCTGCACAACCCCCTCTTTCCAGGACTACAGAGGATGCACACAGCACCACGCCAGACCCAGCAGGAGCACCCTGAGCGGGCAGGAGATGCTCACTGGCCCAGCTGTAAGCTCCCACTCACCCAGGAGGGCTAACCCAGCCCACAGGGAAAGAGGAGTGATCCCAGTAGACGGGAAAAGGGCTGCTGCCTTTACCGGCGCCCCCTCCCCATCAGCACATCCCCCCACTGCCTGTGGGGCTGCTGGGGTCTGCCTTCCCTAGAGGCCCACGGGCAGCGACCAGCCTGTCCAGGGAGAGAACAGCCCGAGTGGTGCCTTTATAGACACGAAGATCTGAGCAGGGTGGAGTTTATAAAGTGACTGATTCAGCTGGGATTCTTCCCCCAGAGCTAGAAGCAAAGCTGCCTGAGGAATGCAACTGCTGAGAAAAGTAGAGTTTAGGGAAGGCAGGGATCCCTTCCCTCATACTTGGGGAGAAGGGATGTGATTTGGAGGGGAAGATGGAGGAGTCAGATAAGGAATGTGTTTTTAGTTTTAATGTCTATTAAATAATTGGTGGGAGTAAGAACCCAGGTGTGGGGACCAGACCCCTGTAAAGGCCTGACCCCAGCCTCACACTCAAGCTGCGGCCCACCCAGACGCAGGAGAGTTCTCTGGGCAGCCGGAGCGAAGGCGTGCAGGAGGGCAGCTGTTGTCCTGAGTGTGCGCCACACAGAGGAGAAACGTCCAGCCCCTTCTGACTGGCGGGGCTGGGTCCCCACAGACCGAGTCCTGCGTTCGCCCCGTGCTCTCCCGTGGAGAACCCCCTTTGCCCTTCTGGTGGAATCCAGGCTGCTGCCGACGGCTCTTCGTGCCCAGGACAGCTGGCCTGGAGGGAGGGGCCGGGCAACACCTCTCAGTGCAACACGGGATGGTAGATCAAGCGTTCTTCACGAGGGCCCCTCCAGGGAAGGACCTCAGGCCACCCTTCCTGCCCTCGAGGCTAGCTGTCTGCCTTCTTCATGTGGTGGAAGAGGTTACAGAAGAGCTCGTACCAGAAGAACACAAAGCCGGTGGAGAGGGCAGCCTTCAGCAGGCTGGGGGCCAGGCCTTTGAAGCAGCCCTGTGCACCCTCCTCTCGCAGCACCTGCCTGGCGCAATCCAGGAGGCCCTTGTAGCTTCGCACCTGGGGAGAGGAAGGTTCTCCAGTTGAGGAGAGAGGAGGTGATGGCAACATGGGTGTGAGCTCTGTTCTTTTGTCAACACAGAGCCTGGCACGTTCAAGCACCCAATAAATACTTGCTGGACAAAGGAATGAATGCAAAAAAGACAGAATAAGTTAACCTCATTCTTTCTCTTCCAACTGGGCTAATTCAGACTTAACAGATGCAGTGCCTGGAAATCAGCACTGGACAGAGCTCCTTCCTGCCCTGGAGGCTCCACTGACAGTGGCTCTTAAGGACCCAGAGAGAGCTCTGGACCCTCTTCCCAGGGGTGCCTCTGACTGTGCGCCCATCCCTCCTGGTCCCCCTTGGGCAGTAGATCTGAACCGGCCCCTTGTTAGCTCTGAGCCTGACCAGCGGCGCCAGCCTGGCCACCTCCAGTTGACCACAAACTGATGCTAGACCCGTGTCCCCAAGGCACAGCTCTACTCAAGCCTCGCTCCCCTCCCAGAGCTCCAGTAACTCCCAATGATGATGACGACAATGATATTACAAAGAATCAAGTCCAAGCCCCACGGCGTGGTGTTCAGGGCGTTTCACCATTTGGCCTCAACTTCCCTCCCTGATCTGCCTTTCCCCACTGGTCCACCCTCAGTGCCCGCACACCTCCAGCCACACCTGCTCACGCTAAAGCTCTGTGAGGAGCAGAGCCTCCCTTCTCTGTCTTGAGCTCTCACCAACTCTCCCTATCCAAATTCAAACCATCTTTTCAAGACAAGTTGGTAAAAGGAAGAAGGAGGTTATAAAACCTTGTGTGTAACCCCATTTTTGTTAAACATATGTTTATTTATGTAAAGGAATAAAACTACAACGCGGATGGACCTAGGTGGTGTTATGCTTAGTGAAATAAGTCAGAGAAAGACAAACAGTGTATGTTATCACTTTTATGTGGAATCTTAAAAATAAAACAAATGAATGGGGCTTCCCTGGTGGTGCAGTGGTTAAGAATCCGCCTGCCAATGCAGGGGACATGGGTTCGAGCCCTGGTCCGGGAAGATCCCACATGCCGCGGAGCAACTAAACTCGTGCGCCACCACTACTGAGCCTGCGCTCTAGAGCCCGCGAGCCACAACTACTGAGCCCATGTGCCACAACTACTGAAGCCTGTGTGCCTAGAGCCCGTGCTCCACAAGAGAAGCCATCGCAGTGAGAAGCCCACACACCACAATGAAGAGTAGCCCCTGCTCACTGCAACTGGAGAAAACTGGCGTGCAGCAACGAAGACCCAATGCAGACAAATATAAATAAATAAATAAATAACAAAACAAACAAAAAAACCAAATGAATGAATATAACAAAACAGAAACAGACTCACAGACATAGACAACAAACTAATGGTTACCAGTGGGGATAGGGAAGGGGGCAGGGGCAAGATAAGGGTAGGGAATTAAGAGGTACAAACTACTATGCAAAAAATAAATAAGCAACAAGGATATGTTGTACAGCACAGGGAAATATAGCCATTATTTTATAATAACTTTAAATGGAATAAAATCTATAAAAATATTGAATCACTATGTTGTACACCTGAAACTAACATAATATTATAAATCAAGTATACTTCAATAAAAGAAAGAAAGGAAGGAAGGAAGGAAGAAAGAAAGACTACAGGGACTTCCCTGGTGGTCCAGTGGTTAAGACTCTGCGCTTCTACTGCAGGGGGCGCGGGTTCGATCCCTGGTCAGGGAATTAAGATCCCACATGCCGCGTGGCCAAAAATGAAATAAAAATAAAAACGTTTAAAAAAAAGAATCTTTAAAAAAAGAAAGACTACAGCTAAAGGTTCTGTGTGATTATCTCTGCGTGGGTGGTGATGAATTTATTTATTTACTTACTGTAACAAATTTATTTATTTATTTTTGGTTGCATTGGGTCTTTGTTGCTGTGCTCGGGTTTTCTCTCGCTGCGGCGAGCGGGGACTACTCTTCGTTGCGGTACAGATCAAACCTGGGTCATGGCAGTGAAAGCACCGTGCCCTAACCACTGGACCACCAGGTAATTCCTCTGAATGCTTTTTAAGAGCAGGCACTAAGAGTGTGCCTTTTCCTGGGTCTTTAAACAGTGTCCAGTACACACAGGGCTTTGCTTGTGGCTCCCCTTGTGCTCAGGGGTCCCCAGTGTGAAATAAAATTCATATTTTATGGCAAAACAGGAAAAATTTAAACATAAAAATTCTTCTCTGCCCTTTGGCCTCCTCTCTCTCCACACTGTGCATTATGCATTGACCAAACCCTCTCCCAGGAATACCTGCTCAACCATAGAGAGCAACATTCTCCCAGCATCAACCAGAGAACTCCTTAAAAAGATAACATTCCTTCTTGATCTTGTAAGGGGTCACATGACCCACCACGATGTTGCTTAGAACTGGATTCTGTGAACTGTCAAAAATACGTCATTTGGGGCTTCCTTGGTGGCAGTGGTTGAGTCCGCCTGCCAATGCAGGGGACACGGGTTCGAGCCCTGGTCCGGGAAGACCCCACATGCCGCGGAGCAACGAAGCCCGTGCACCACAATTACTGAGCCTACGCTCTAGAGCCCGCAAGCCGCAACTACCGAGCCCACGTGCCACAACTACTGAAGCCTGTGCACCTAGAGCCCACGCTCCGCAACAAGAGAAGCCACCACAATGAGAAGCCCGCGCACCGCAACGAAAAGTAGCCCCCGCCTGCCCCAACTAGAGAAAGCCCGTGTGCAGCAACGAAGACCCAACTCAGCCAAAAATAAATAAATAAGTTTATCTTAAAAAAAGTAATAATATGTCATTTGGGGCTTCCTTGGTGGCACAGTGTTAAGAATCCGCCTGCCAATGCAGGGGACATGGGTTCAAGCCCTGGTCTGGAAAGATCCCACATGCCGCAGAGCAGCTAAGTCCGTGTGCCACAACTACTGAGCCTGAGCTCTAGAGCCCGTGAACCACAACTAATGATCCCGCCTGCCACAACTACTGAAGCCTAGAGCACGTGCTCCACACGTGTGAAGCATGCCTAGAGCCCGTGCTCCACAACAAGAGAAGCCACCGCAATGAGAAGCCCGCGCACCACGACAAAGGGTAGCCCCCACTCACTGCAACTAGAGGAAGACCCAACACAGCCAAAAAACACCCCAAAAAACGTCATTTGATGCACAGCCCTTTGTCTCAAAAAACTTATATAAACTGTGTCTTAACTTCTAGCAGGTGGAATAGTTCTCAGAGCTTTCTGAGATGCTCTTCCCGGGTTACAATCCTCAAATTTGGCTGGAATAAGATTTTCCGATTCTTTCTTAGATCAACTGATTAATTTTTCATCGACACCGGGGACATGCAGGGGCTGAGAGGGCTATGGGGGCGAAAGCTGCCCAGTGGACAGGAGCTGACCCAGTTCTTTCACGTGCCCAGTGAGGGGCTGGAATCAGAGCTCTCTGCAGAGGGACATCTCACCTGGCCAAAGGAGGCTCGGGCCTGCTCAAACCCTCCAACCTGCAACCGCTTCTTGAAGAGGTCCAGGGGGTACGTGAGGGTCTTGCTGATGACTCCAGCTCCACTGCCACAAAGCAGGTTTTTGAAGTTCCCTGAACCAGAGAAGTGGGATAGAGGGGAAATATGAGAGAAATGCAGTCTAGGGTAAGCTTCAAGGTTATACAGTCTAATCCTCGACCAGAAAACCCAAACCTACAAGCATCCCCGATCTTGGAAGAATTTAATCCAGGAGCGAGAGAACCAGACACAACCTCAGGAAGAATGACAACAGACAGGGCTTCCCTGGTGGCGCAGTGGTTAAGAATCTGCCTGCCAATTCAGGGGACATGGGTTCGGGCCCTGGTCCGGGAGGATCCCACGTGCCGCAGAGCAACTAAGCCCATGAGCCACAACTACTGAGCCTGCGCTCTAGAGCCCACGAGCTACAACTACTGAGCCCACGTGCCACAGCTACTGAAGCCCATGTGCCTAGAGCCCGTGCTCTACAACAAAGAGAAGCCACTGCAATGAGAAGCCTGCGCACCGCAAGGAAGGGTAGCCCCCGCTCGCCTCAACTAGAGAAAGCCCGCACGCAACAATGAAGACACAACACAGCCATAAATAAATAAATAAATATTTTAAAAAAAGAACCAACGCAGCCAAAAAGTTAAAAAAAAAGAATCTGCCTGCCAATGCGGGGGACACAGTTTCAAGCCCGTGTCTGGGAAGATCCCACATGCCACAGAGCACCTAAGCCCGTGCGCCACAACTACTGAGCCTGTGCTCTAGAGCCCGCGAACCACAACTACTGAAGCCTGCGCACCTAGAGCCCGTGCTCTGCAACGAGAAGCCACCGCAGTGAGACGCCCGCGCACCGCAACAAAGAGTAGCCCCCGCTCTCTGCAACTAGAGAAAGCCCGCACGCAGGAACGAAGACCCAACACAGCCAAAAATAAATAAATAAAAAATTTTTAAAAAGGAACGACAATGGACTGCTGATTGGACAGGCTGGTGGCAGAAGGGGTGTGCGCCTTTAACAGTAATCACCCCAGCTGGAGGCAGTAATGGCCTGCAGGCTCTGCCATGCAACTCAGTTCAAGGCTTGGGAGGGAACAGGATGCCCATCCCCCTCCCCAGAGTCCCCAAACGAAAACCAAACCAAACACAGAAGCAAAACCAGGCTGTCTGCAAGTTGGACCTTTGACAAAAATGAAAACCATGACCGGTAGTTGGAAATTACAGTGGCAAGAGCCGAAAGAAAAAAAGTCATCTGTGAGTGAATGGATTTGTTTTGTTGGCTGTATTACAGAGCTGTGGGTTCAGAGATCTGTGGTGTCTTAGCTTCTGCAGGAAAACTTTATTTCCTACCTGATTCAGAAAGAGATGCTATGGCTTGGGAGTGGGGTGGAGTGGGACCCAGATTCCCTTTCCCATGAGGCCGGTCTCACCGTTTTTCTTTCCTTCGGCTGGCATGGCCCACTCATATGCGTGCTTCAAGGAGCTGTAGAAGGAGAACTGGAACCCAGCGTAGGGGAAGATGGCGATCAAGGTGGGGTTCAAGCCTTTGTAGAAGACCAAGGGGCCTTCGGTCCTGTACATGGTCACCACGGCGTTTCGCAGAGTTTTATAGACCTGGACACCACACATGCAATGATGAGTGACATCGTTTCAGCCCGAGAACCCAGCCCACCAGCTGTATTTCCCCTTGTCCAGAAACCAGCTACTAGCAGCATTACTTCTCCTGCCAGAAGGACAAAGAAAATGCTGGACAAAAATTCCAAGGGTGGGACTGTCTGGCAGCTCCCCTTCTAGCTATTTACACGACTGAGATATGCCAAGGAGTGCACAAAAGTATGCGGAACAGCGAAAGGTGTGAAGTCCACCCTTGGGTGATCGGTTATATAAATTATGGCACACCTGTTCAAAAGAACGTAGTGTAGCAATTACAACAGGAAGATGCAATCTAGACGATCGATAGGGAAGACTCCCCCAAATATACAGTTAAGTGAACCCAGCAGGACATGAAGAGCAGGCATAGTGTCTGTGGAGGAAACAAACTGTATGCAGAGACTATGCCCCACAAGGACACACAAGAAAGGAGGGACAGTAACATTATTACCGCCACAGCGGGAAACAGGGGGACAGGGGAGGGATGGGGGAAGAAGGAGATTCACTATGACCATTTTATGCTATCTGGATTTTTTTGCCATATGCATATACTTAACCTTTCTGAAACCATCAACAGGTGATCTTTATGCACGAAGAGCCACTGATTTTTTAGTACACTTCTATTTGGCATATATTCTTTGCAGTGGACCAGAGGGGCTGAATCTGCCTGGCTGTGGGTGCGGGAAGCACTGCACTGACAAGAGGGTGACCGAGGGGAAGTCTGTACTGAGCAGGGACAGTACACACTTGGCTCCCAGATGCTCCCTCTTGACACTTGGCTCCCAGATGCTGGCAGCCACATCGAAGGCTTTCGCCCTGGGGACTTGCATGAAAGGGCCGGGCCTCAGAGGAAGGCCATCGGGCAACAAGCTGCCCACGTGCCAGTGTGCCACTCTGCTTTTTGTGTGCCCTCTTAACACCAAGCTGGCAGCCAAGAGTCACCAGACATTTGAGGAAAGCCTCCCCCAAAACAGAGGCCAAAATGATTGATGAGGGGCAGGAGAAGTCATTTGGAAGGAAGAGACCGTAAAGATATAGCAGAAGAAAACGACAGCAAAAAGAAACCACCCACGAAATTTTAACTAATATCCTGAGACCACAGAGAAGGCATCACCTTCACGATAAAAGCAGAGGGTCAGGGCTTCCCTGGTGGCGCAGCGGTTGAGAGTCCGCCTGCCGATGCAGGGGACACGGGTTCGTGCCCTGGTCCGGGAAGATCCCACATGCTGCGGAGCGGCTGGGCCCGTGAGCCATGGCCGCTGGGCCTGCGTGTCCGGAGCCTGTGCTCCGCAATGGGAGAGGCCGCAACAGTGAGTAGGCCCGCGAACCGCAAAAAAAAAAAAAAAAAAAAAAAGGAGCCAACTACTCACAGGCACCCCACGGACACATCTCCAATGCATCTACCAAGTGAAGGGAGCCAACTCAAATGACTACACAGGGCATAATTCCATTTATGTAACATTCTGGAAAAGGCAGAACTTCAGACAGAAAACAGACCAGTGGTTACTGAAGGCTGGAGGTGGGGAGGGACAAACTACAAAGGACAGGAGGAAATCAGGGGGTGATGGAACTTCTGTCTTATATCTTGATTGTGCTAGTGGTTACGTGACTATATGCATTTGTCAAAAGTCACAGAACTGTATGCTAAAAAGAGTGGATTTTACTGTGCAAGTTATGCTTTAATAAACCTGACTGAAACAAACAAACCAAAGACAGTTCTTAGGAACCAACATATGTTAGCAGACATTATTTAAACTCAATAGAGGGCCCAAATGATAAAAGTAAGGAAACCTCCCAGAATGGTAAATAAAAGATAAGTCAATCAGAGGATCAATCCAGGATGTCTAGTGTCTAACTGACATGAATTCCAGAAAGAAAAAGAAAAAAAGAGGGCAGGCAATTGTGAATGAATAATTCATGACCATTTTCCAGGCATGAAGAACATGTGTCCAGACTAAAGGGCCCAGGAAGTGCCCATCACAATGAATGAAAGAGACCTGCCCTGGGGCACTCCACTGGTAAATTTCTAGAATGCCAGGGATCAAGAAAAGATCCTGAGGGACTTCCCTGGTGGTCCAGTGGTTAAGACTCCATGCTTCCACTGCAGGGGGTGTGGGTTCCAGCCCCGGTTGGAGAACCAAGATCCCACGTGCCGCATGGTGGGGCCACAGAAAAGTTAAAAAAAAAAAAAAAAAAGATCCTGAAAGTTCCCAAGAGGGCAAAGTGGATGCCTTCATCTAAAGGGTTAGTCATCAGGATGGTTCCGGACGCCTCTTCAGCAATACTGAGAGCTACCTAGAATTCTACACCCAGACCATCAGTTAAGTGCAAGGGGAAAATAAAGGCATTTTCTATCAGGCTTCTGTAAGGAAGCTATACCTCAGGATGTGCTCCACAAAATGAGGGACTAATCAAGAAAGAGAAGACATGGGCTCCTACGTGAGAATTCCTAAGAGAATAGCTGGCCATAGTCCTGGAGCAAACAGTCTAGATCGAAGCCATAGGGTGAAGGGTTCAAGGGTGGGGGGCTCTAGGAGGGGCTCCATAAAAACATGGGACTGATGACCACAGGCTCACCCTATTGGGAGATTGTTTGAAAGTGAATTTGTGATAAGCATGCAGAAAGCAAAACAAATAAAATACAAAGCAATTGCCAACTTCAGGAAAGACAAAAATACAAAAGAAAACATAATCGTAATATATTTTGAGGCTCAGCAGGAGCATTTACATAATCATAATAGCATAAACACTGAGTACTGATTTAGCCAAAAATCTATTAATCAGCTGTGCCGCGCTCAGGCGAGGAAGCACAAGCATGCCCACGGGTGATGGTAAAGGAGTTAAATCCTCATCTTCCATAGTAGTAGTCAGTAGTTAATGTCTATAATTTAAAACTGAGAAGGAAAGGAAGAAAGAGAAAGAGCATGTTACTTTGAATTAGGAAGTAAATTACGGAAGAAGCACACAAATATTAAAAGTGGTTGCCTCTGGGGAATAGAATCAGGGGGGCGGCTGGTGTTTTTTCATTATAGTTCATGAAGAACTATCTGTCTTTTTAACCTTTACACACTTTATAGGTTATTTATTTATTTATTTATTTATTTATTTATGGCTGTGTTGGGTCTTCGTTGCTGTGCGCAGGCTTTCTCTAGTTGCGGCGAGCGGGGGCTACTCTTCACTGCGATGCGCGGGCTTCTCATTGCGGGCTCCTCTTGTTGCGGAGCACGGGCTGTAGGCGAGTGGGCTTCAGTAGTTGTGGTGTACGGGCTCAGTAGTTGTGGCTTGCGGGCTCTAGAGAGCAGGCTCAGTAGTTGCGGCGCACGGGCTCAGTTGCTCCATGGCATGTGGGATCTTCCCGGACCAGCGCTCGAACCCGTGTCCCCTGCATTGGCAGCTGGATTCTTAACCACTGCGCCACCAGGGAAGCCCAGTTTATTGATTTTTTTAAGAAATGTGAGGATTTACACTATGGATGCTACTAGTCTAAAGAAGGTGGAGAGTTTTGCAATTTTTAAATAAGTCTTTTCCCCTCACTTTCACACACAATTTTCCAGCCATTCCAGAATCTAGAATCCAACATCTCAATTAGCTAAGCCTAAGAAGAAATATGCTATTCTTTTCTTAATGATGTTTTCCCTTTTTTCTTCTCATAGACTTGTACTAAAGGTTGGAAAGTAACAGAAGAGGATTATAGCACACGCAGAACAGGGAACCTGAAGGACTGTCACCAGCCATTCTCTTCATCCCAGCAGCCACCATGTTGCTGAGGTCTGTCCCCTCTATAAACATCCTTCCCCTCCATTTCTCTACTCTGTTCCTAGGACCCCTCATCTCATTTCTCCACCAGGGCAGTCACCCCAAACCTCTATTTTCCACTGCAGTGTCACACAGAGTGACCCAGCTCTCATGCCCCAGTCGTTTTCTTCTAGACTGTTCCTGGGGCACTTTGCATTTCTGAACCAAAAAATTTATCAGAATGTCTCCTAAACAAAAGAGGTCCCCCAACCCAGGATCTCCACCCTAGGCAACACAAAAAACTGGCACAGCTGAAACCACAGTTATTCTTAGCTGGTCCCAGATCAAATTCTTAAGCAAAATATCATTCCCCATCAACAGTATCCTATGCTATTCTTATGTATGTCCAAGAAACAGAGATTATGGTGGGCGGAGGGGGGATGGGGCATCTATTTGAGGGTTTAATCCCTTGCTTTCACTCAGTCAGTTCTTCCTTGAATCTGACTCAATGATCCCATTTCCTCCAATCCATTCTTTCTGGAAACCAAAACCTCCCTCCCAATAATACAGCGATAGAATCTCAAGTTTCACTTTCCCAGATGCCTTCCCCGTCCCGATTTGGTATTTGCTCTGTTTCCCCTGCAGGTTCTGTGTCCCCCGTGAGGTTGTGAGCACCTTGCCTGTTGCCAAGAACCATTACGGGTTTCAGGAACAGGCTGAAGGATGGCCTGAAAACCCCAGGTCCCCCCCGGCTTTGTTCCCTCTAAGGGAAACAGCCCCCACCCTGGGACGCCCTTCGTCCCTTGGGCGCCCCTTCTCTGGCCTGGCCACTCACCCTGGGCTCACCCTGCGCTGCAAAGCGGGTGCGTAGCACGTCCACAGGATGTACGGCGAGGGTGGCCACACAGGCAGACAGGCCGCCACACACAAAATGCACGGAGAAGTCTCGGGCATCGCGCACGCTGGCCCTGTGCACCAGCTCGGTGAGCACTTCAAACGACAAAAACTGCAAGAGTGTGTGACAGTGTCATGGAAAACACCCCCCGAATGCACCCGTGACCCAGGCGGGGCCTATCCTAGGGACCAGGAGATACTACTCTTCTTGAGTAGGGTCAGAATACAACGAACATGTAACTGTGCAAAGCTCAGATGCCCTTTCATACTCTGAGCAGAGCCAAATACCCAAGGGTTAAGAAAATACATGAGAACATTTTTATATCAGAAAATTCTACTTGGGGGACCTCCCTGGTGATCCAGTGGCTAAGATTCCGCACTCCCAGTGCAGGGAGCCCAGGTTCAACCCCTAGACAGGGAACTAGATCCCACATGCTGCAACTAAAAAAAAAAGATCCTGCATGCTGCAACTAAGACCCTGACACACCAAATAAATAAATAAATATTTTTAAAAAAGAAAGAAAGAAAGAAAAAGAAAATTCTACTCGGGAACTCCCTGGCAGTCCAGTGGTTAGGACTTGGTGCTCTCACTGCCGTGGCCCCGGGTTCAATCCCTGGTGGGGGAACTACGATCCCGCAAGCTGCATGGCGAGGCCAAAAAAAAAAAAAAAAAGAATACAAAAGAAAATTCTACTCATCACTTAGTTTTCTGAGAACTGGCAAAAGATGGCCATTATCTGACTCTAGGCTGGGGACCCTTTTAATGCAGCTGGCAGTGGCCCTGTTTGAGAAACATTCTGCCCTGGAGCTGAAATTCTGTTGGGAGAATTCCACATATTCCATATTCTGTGGTGTAAGCCCTCTTTGGGCTCAGATCCTTCTCCGGCCAACTCAAGATGGCTTGGGGTCCTGAGAGCACATGTTGCTGCATTTACCCATCAGGACGCAGCATCTGTGTGCTGGGCGCAGAGATGGCAAGGCAGGTGCGTGTGACCTGAGCAATCACTGTGATGTCATACGTAGAGCAGGCAGGGACTGCTCTGCCACTTTCTAGCTAGTGACGTTGGTTGGACTAATTACTTAAGCTCTCTCTGCCTCAGTCTTCTCATCTGTAAAATAAGGATGACAACAGAACCTACCAGAGGACTGTTGTAAGGTGTCAGATGTGAAGTGCTTCACCCGGGGCCTGGCCCCCTATGAGCACTGTGCGGGGTTGGCTATTTCCATCACCACTACTGTACAGCTACAGACTAGATGCCATGGGGTAAACTGGCGCTCAGCTGAACAAACTCATGAGCAACGGTCAAGAAGCCTGGATCCTAATCCTAGCCTCATCACCTACAAGCTGTGTGGCCTCAGGCAGCTCACTCAACCTCTCTGCGACCCACCAACACCTGCTCCACCTTCCTCACAGTGTTGTTAGGAAGTTCAAAGGATGCACAGACGTGAATAATGCTATTTTGAAAAATGAAAAGCATTTGTATTGCCATTTGCTAAGCCCCTCTGGGCTGGGTGTCAAGACAGTATCCTAGGTGCAGCACCTCATTTTCAGTGGGTGCTAAGTCTCCAGGGTTGGGGGACGTGGGGAAGGGGATGCCTGTAGTACAGCTCAGTCTATGTCTTCAATTTGTCAGGTAGTTTCCCAGCCAACATGAATGAGCAGTGTGTGACCGCCTCCTGCTGCCCTACCCCGGGGAAGCCCAGGTACACGCCTCACCACCCTGGGCTCCCCCATTGGGCAATGTGACCCCAGGGGCCTGGCCGCTTCCCTTGCCACCTACTTGGACAGCTCCATAGCCTATGGAGAGAAGCTGGGCTGGGATGTGTCCTTTCCAGAATGCTGTTGGGCCCTCCTCTTGCAAAATCTGTCTCCCAGCCTGCAGGATCCCGTGGTATTTCGCGTTGGGGTCACTGCGAGAAAGGCGCTCAATCTGAAGCTAGGAATCAAGATGAGAATGGTCAGGATGATGGCGGGGGGGCGAGGAGGAATTTCAGAGACGGTAACAAAGGCAACAAAGTGCTTCTTGACAAAACTGCAAGCTCTAGGAACTGCTTTGGCAAAAAAGAGTGAACTTGTCCTCTGGCCCGTTACACACAAAAAGGGGAAAAGGGTACCTGGAAACGGATCTTGATGACATCCAAGGGGCTGATCAGCACCCGAGTGACAAGTCCAGACACAGACCCAGCCACGGCCACCTCGAGATTGGAGACATTCCTGCCGTCTGCTCTGGGGTCATAGCCCACCATCCCTGCCTGTGGCCCATACAATGTCCATCAGCTTCAGGCTAAATGCAAGAGACAGGAGTAAATACCAGAGCAAGGTCTTAGGGCCCCGGCTCACACATCACTCCTCAGAGCAGTCCTCCCGGACCAGCCCCCCAAAGCAGCGCCCACATCCCTTTTCTCTCCTTATCCTGCTTTATTCTTCTTTAGAGCATTTATATACCAGACATTGATTCCATACTTTGGTTTCTTGTCTCTCTCCCCCATTAGAATTCGAGCCCATGAAAACACGGCGTTGGTCTCATTCATCCATCCCTGTAACTCCAGTGCCCGGAAGAGAGCCCACCACAGTACATGCTCATTAATATTTGCTGATGGAGTGAATGAACAGGCTTGGTAGGAAACAGTTCACTTCCAGAGATCAGCTGGCTTTCCAAGACACCTGGTTTTATGGCCAGCTCCTGACTGAGGCGAAATCCCAGGCTGCGTTAGCGTGAGGGCAGAGCCTCAAGCTGAGCGCAGAGGGGGAACCTCAGACACACGGACTCCAGGAACGGGGCCTGGGATTCTCTAACAAGCCGCCATGATCCAAAGGGCCCTGAGCCCTTCAGCATCACCCTTCGCCATTCTTTGCACACACCGCAGGCCCGCCCACAGCAGTGGAGCTGAGTTACGCTGCAAAATGATACAGGCCCAACTCTTCAACCTCACCCTGGACCACGGTTCAGTCTCTTCAGCCAGGGTGGGCTCAGTGCTTCTGAGCAGTTCCTAGAAAATGCTGTCTACGTTCCTATCTACCGGCCCATCCCTGGACCTACTGTTCCCATGTCTGAAATGCAGCCTCACTCTTCCCTAGACTGGTTCCTCTCACCTTCCAGGGCTCAGCTAAAGAGCTGAGCTAAAGAGCATCCCCTCCAGAAGATGTACTCATGTCCTTTCTAGCATTCCCAGCACTTGTTAAGGTGCTGTCCTCCCCGCCCACAGGAGGCAGGCTCCATACAGGTAGGGGACTCAGCCTTGTTACAGTGGTATCTCCAGAGACCAGCACGGTGCCTGGCATGCCCCAAAGGCTCTAAAAACAATGACTGAATAAATGATTAAAAACCAAGTAACTGGGACTTCCCTGGCGGTACAGTGGTTAAGTCTCCACGCTTCCACTGCAGGGGGCACGTTCGATCCCTGGTTGGGGAACTAAGATCCCGCATGCCATGCAGTATGGCCAAAAAAACCCCAAAAATCTAATTCCATTTTTATCTAGAGCCGACCTCAACACTAATGACATTTTAGAATGAAGAATTCTTTGTAGTTGGGGGCTGTCCTGAGCACTGTAGGATGTTTAGCAGTACCCCTGGTCTCTACCCACCAGATGCCAGTATCCCCACGCTCCCCTTGTGACAATCAAAAATGTCTCCAGACATTGACAAATGCCTCCTGGGGTTCAAAACTGCCCCTGATCGAGAACCACTGTTCTAGAGAAATACTAGAATGTGTGTGTAAAATGTCATGCATTGCATCACTATTTATAAAACTGGATATAATGCAAATGATTATAAATAGAGGGATAGACACTAAGTCACCTCCATGCAATAGGACACCATGCAGCCATTAAAAGAATGAGCGGACTTCCCTGGTGGCGCAGTGGTTAAGAATCCACCTGCCAATGCAGGGGACACGGGTTTGACCCCTGGGCGGGGAAGATCTCACATGATGCGGAGCCCATGCGCCACAACTACTGAGCCTGAGCTCTAGAGTCCTCAAGCCACAACTACTGAAGCCTGTGTGCCCTAGAGCCCACGTGCCATAACTACTGAGCCCACATGCTGCGACTACTGAAGCCTGCGCACCTAGAGCCCGTGCTCCACAACAAGAAAAGACACAGCAATGAGAAGCCTGCGCACCGTAGCGAAGAGTAGCCCCCGCTTGCCACAATAGAGAAAGCCCGCGTGCAGCAACGAAGACCCAGCACAGTCAAAAATAAAAAAAGATAAAAAAAAAAAAAGAATGAGCCAGAGCTAAACACACACTGGAAAAGACGTCCACAATTGACTAAAACAAGAAAAAAGCAGGTTTCAGAACTGTATGTCTAGTGTAACCCCACTTCTGCAAAAGAAAAACAGCAAGACCTACATACACCCTCAACAGTCGTATAAAGCACAGCAGGAAAGTCTATAAGGACACACACATCAACAGGTTGGTAAGGTTACCTTTGGGGGTAGGGCTGGCAAGGGAAAAGGGAAGGCAGATCTCCTCCCTGCTACTTTATTTATTTTTTTTCCACGCCTCGTGGCATGTGGGATCTTAGTTCCCCAACCAGGGATAGAACCCGGGCCCCCTGCAGTGGAAGCACCGCGTCCTAACCACCAGACCACCAGGAAATTCCCTCCCTTTTTCTTTACACAATTCTACGTTGCTTGAATTCATTATGGCCCCCCCAAACCCCAATTAAAAGTAAACATAAAATGATTTTAGAAGAGACCTCAGAATTAACCTAGTTCTTGAATACCTTTAGTAACAGGGAAATCAGGGCCCACACAGTGACACCTTCACCCCATTGTTTCTTTTTCTCCTCTCACCTTCCCTGGAACTCTGTCCACACCAATCCCTCAGCCCCAAGCCCTCACTTTTCTGAAACTACCAAAATAGCACTCCAATCCATCCTTAAAATTAACAAGACATTTCCATGGGGCTCGATCAGCAAAGTATTGTAAAATAACATTTATTGAAAGTCTAATGGGGGAATTCCCTGGCGGTCCAGTGGTTAGACTCGGCACTTTCACTGCTGGGGCCTAGGTTCGATCACTGGTCAGGGAACTAAGATCCCGCAAACCACACAGCACAGCCATAAAAAAGAGAGAGAAAAAAGTCTAATGGTATGAAATCTCCCGACTCCCGCCAGGAATTTGCCCATTCTCCCCAGACTTCTCCCCAGACCCTCAAAGGAGGAGATCTCGACTTTCCCATCAACTTCTCTGTGACATTAACTCAAGCTGCTACTCCCCAGGCACCTGTGAGGAGCAGTTTAAACGTGAGGCAGGTGACTGAGAGGCAAAGCCTCTCCGGAGGTTGCCCAGAGACTGCTCAGGTCACACTGAGCAGTGTCAGATCCCTACTGTCAGGGAGGGAAGGAGGCATTTCTACAAATAAGCAGCTCTGCATAGCTGGACATAACCTTAAACCTCAGATCAAGAAGCCCGAGTCAAAATTCTGTCTCTCTCGGGCTTCCCAGGTGGCGCAGTGGTTGAGAGTCCGCCTGCCAATGCAGGGGACGCGTGTTCGTGCCCCGGTCCGGGAGGATCCCACATGCCGCCGAGCACCTAGGCCCGTGAGCCATGGCCGCTGAGCCTGCGCGTCCGGATCCTGTGGCCCGCAACGGGAGAGGCCACAACAGTGAGAGGTCCGCGTACCGCAAAAAAAAAAAAATCCTGTCTGTCTCTCTCATGTACCTTGGCAGCTTTTTCTTCTGGAAAGTGGGAATGATGGTGGCCTTGCCTAGCCGGATTCCTGGGAGGATCACACGAGATACTACTATATGTGATAAGCTTTGTCAAAAAAGTAAAAGTCCTTATACACGTGAAAGGTCTTGTTAAATATAATTCAGTAGTGGCCTTACTTTTTCTGCTTGTTCAAAATTTCCTTCTTGTACCAAAAAACCATCTAAAGAGACAAAATAAACATGAAATATGATTATATGCATGATATAATAAAGTACCCAGAAGACAGGGGCCGCTGGTGTGAGTGGCAGGGCGGCTGGGGTGTGTGTATATGAGTCTGCCGTGCCACCCCTGTTTTTACTGCGTAAGTCCCTGGGGCTCAGGCATGCAGGTGCCCCGCGGTGAGCGTGTGTGCCCGTGAGCCCACGTGCTCAGCTGAGGGTCTCTGCAGATGTCTCCGCGTGTGGATACAAGTGTCCACATGTGCTCCAGGGCGTGTTTTTTCTCCCCGAGTCCGAGAAAACGCCCACAAGGTGGGAACCCGCATGTACAGGTGCCCCGGGTGTGTCCAGGGTTTTGCTTCCTGCGTCCCTGAAGATGCTTCTCAGATCAGACGCGACACGTGTGGGTACAGTCCCCGCCCCCGCGTAAGTACCTGCGCGTGTAGGCGCCCCCGGGCAGCGGGAGTGCAGCTCCCCGAGCTGAGTGCCAGGAGGGCGGAGGAAGAGGTCACTCACCCGGCTCCAAAGGCGCGGCCCGGTTCCCCGAATTCTTCTCTCCCTCCCTCCTCACGCAGTCTAACGGCAAAACTTCACTGCGCTTGGCAGTAACTGACGGGCTTGTGGGCCAATCACCGCGCAGCTTCCGACAGACGCTGGACCAACGGTTGTACAGTAGTCACCCGACCAACGCCTATTGCAACGGGTTGCTGGGTAATGTAGTCCTCCGCTACTGAGGCCGTCCCCTTACGAGGCGCAGGGCCTCCTGGGAGATGTAGTCCCTCGGCGCGCGTATGCGCACATGTTACCCACGCGTTGAAAGGAGGAGGGTCCCGAAGCCAGGCTACGCCTTTGGAAGTAGCTGCGCTGAGTGGCGTGTGCCTTGGATCAGATTGCTGGCGGGCGGAAGTTTAGGGCGCGCTGAACGTGACCTTCTTTCCTCAAAACTTTCATAGTTTCAGTACCCGGATCACCTAAACTTGGAAAAGATGGCGGGAAGTTTAGCAAAATCCTGGAGGGCGTGGGGGAAAGAATAGATGAATTTTTAAGACCAGAACGACGACGGCAAAAATACAGAGGTTTTGTTTCCCCCTAGGGTTTATTATGCATAACTCTCATTATAAGATAATATAAAAATATATAGACACATTACAGAAAATGTAGAAATGAAGGGGGAAATGACTCATCCTACCGCTCTCACGCAAGTAGTATCAGCGTTTTGCAGGACAGTCTTCCCGATTTTTAAACTGCATTTTTCATATTACTGCAATCATTTTGACGCACAATTTAAAAACATTTTATTAGGCTTCCCTGGTGGCGCAGTGGTTGAGAGTCCACCTGCAGATGCAGGGGACGCGGATTCGTGCCCCGGTCTGGGAAGATCCCACATGCCGCGGAGCGGCTGGGCCCGTGAGCCATGGCCACTGAGCCTGCGCGTCCGGAGCCTGTGCTCCGCAGCGGGAGAGGCCACAACAGTGAGAGGCCCGCGTACCGCAAAAAACCCCCACATTTTTATTGAACATTTTAAAGACGTTTCAGGGACTTCTCTGGCAGTCCAGTGGTTAAGACTCCGTACGTCTACTTCAAGGGACGTGGGTTTGGTCTCTGGTTGGGGAACTAAGATCCATGTGATGCGGTACATAAATAAGTAAAGAAGTAAATAAATAAAACGTTTCATACTATACAAAAGTAGAGAGAATAGCCTGATGAACCACCATATAGTCATTACTCAACTTCAACAATTAACCAACTCCTGGTCAGTCTTGTTTTTCTCCATACCCGCACCTAAGTGGCACTGTTACTGAGTCCAAGCTCATCCTGGTCCTGCTTGCCACAGGACAGGCCAATAAATTGAGAGAACAGTTGTTGGGGCAAAGAATAGCAACTTTATTAGGAAAGCCAGCAGACTGAGGAGATGGTGGACTCGTGTCCCAAAGAACAATCTTGCCTCAGTTAGAATTCAGGCTTCTTTTATACTAAAAGGGGAGGGGGTAAAAGTCAAACATTCCTGGTTCCAGTCAGCCTCCAGAGGGGATGTGTTGATTTCTTCCTTCCTGTAGTCATTCACAGGTGGGCCTGGTCAGGATGTTTCCTGTGAGCTAAACAAAGGTATTTTAGCTTAAAGCTTATTACCTGGGAGGCAGGGTTCCCAGAGGTGGGCCATTATGTATAATTTAAGCTTATAGGCAACATCTCTTTAGTGATTAACTTGTAGCAAAAGCAATAGAATATAACGGTTAAAGTGAAAGAAACAGATCTAATATGGAGTCAGATTTGTTCTTCCCTATTACAGCGCCCCCCCAACATTATTTTGAAATAAATACCAGATGTGATTTCACCAGTAAGCATTTCACAGTGTATTTTTATTTTTATTTATTTATTTACTTTGCGGTACGCAGGCCTCTCATTGTTGTGGCCTCTCCCGTTGCGGAGCATAGGCTCCGGACACGCAGGCTCAGCAGCCATGGCTCACGGGCCCAGCCGCTCCGCGGCATGTGGGATCTTCCCGGACCAGGGCACGAACCCGTGTCCCCTGCATCGGCAGGCGGACTCCCAAACACTGCGCCACCAGGGAAGCCCCACAGTGTATTTTTAAAAGACAAGCATTCCCCTTTTAAAACATATCCCCCAGATTATCACCCACCTCCAAAACAATAATTTCCTAATATTATCAAGTATCAAATTAGTGTTTACATTTACCTGATTGACCTACAAATGTCATTTTTCAAATACAGTTTGTCTGAATTGAGATCCAGACCATACATTGCAACTAGTTAATATATCTCTTAAGTCTTTAAAAAAAAAAAAGCTATGGTTTCCCTCTTCCTCTCTTTTTTGCTTGCAATTTCTTTCATTTCCTTTTTGTTTCATTTTTTAAAAATTTATTTATTTTATCTTTGGCGTTTGGTCTTTGTTGCTGCGTGCGGGCTTTCTCTAGTTACAGGAAGTGGGGGCTTCTCTTGTTGCGGACCACGGGCTCTAGGAGCTCGGGCTTCAGTAGTTGTGACACACAGGCGTAGTTGTTCCGTGGCATGTGGGAATCTTCTCGGACTAGGGATCGAACCCGTGTCCCCTGCACTGGCAGGCAGATTCTTAACCACTGTGCCACCAAGGAAGTCCCTGGTTTCGTTTCTTTTTCTTTCTTTCTCTCTTTATTTGTTTTTTTAGAAACTAGGTGGTTTGTCCCGTAGAGTTTTCTCCAGTCTGGATGGATCTTGCTGGTGGCATCCCCGTGGTGTTTTAACATCTTCCTCCGCCTCTTGTGTTCTCTACATATTGGTTAGTTAGATCTAAAAGGTTTGATCAGATCAGGTTTGATTTTTTTTTTTTACAAGACTGTTTGCAGCCATTGATCATTGCATTGCTTAGGGGTTATAAATGGTGATATCATTTCGGCATTTATTAGCTGGAAGACAGATGAAGAGGAATATCACCTCATCGGCTAATTGATTACATGAGGTACACTTAGTACAAAAAAGTCAGGTTACATACCTGATTCTTTACCTTTAGCAGTTTTCAAAATAATTGATTCCCTAGTATCTTCCACAGGATATTGATCAATGAGGTTTTTTATTATTACCATTATGAACACATATTTTATATCTATTATGAACGCATGGATTTGTATCTATCATTATGAACATTATATTTGTTCTTTTTCAATCCACTGTAATTATTATCCCGATTTGATACTCGTATTTTTCCATCGTTGGCCAACAGGTTGGCACCCGAATCCTTTAAACAAAATGACTCGTTTCCTTGTTTTCTGGCATGACAAAGTGTTCTAGGCTCATCACAATTTTCCACACAGCTTTATTGAGGTGTAACTGACATACAGTTGACTACATATTTCCAAAGTGAACAATTTTATGTGTGAACAAGATAGTGAACATATATATCCATGACCTTAAAGGATTCCTCGTGCCCCTTTACTATCCCTCCCTCTTGCCCTCTCTTCTCCCTCCCTCTTCCCCAAGCAGTCTCTGATCTGCTTTCTGTCATAATGGGTTAGTTTGCATTTTATAGAATTTTATATGAATGGAATCAAACATGACGTTCTTTTTCTCTGGCTTCTTTCCCTCAGCATAATTATCGTGAGATTCATCCACGTTGTATGTATTATTAATTGATCCCTTTTTATTGCTGAGTAATATTCTATTGTACAGATATACAATAATTTTTAAATCTATTCACCTGTTGATGGACATTCGGGCTGCTTCCAGTTTTTGGCTGTTATAAATAAAGCTGCTATTGATAGGGATAGAGGAGGATAAATAAATACTTATTTTAGAAATCCCACTAGGGGATTAAAGACAGAAAGGGAATTTTAAGGGAGTTTGGGGGACTGTTGTAAGCGAATAACTACTCAAGAAAAGAATTCAGCAACCTAGCAACAATCTGCTCTACCTGGAAGGAAGACCAGGCGCACCCAAGCCCCAAGTCCTGATAGTTAAAACATAAGACAATAGATACGGGGTCTACATCTTGTTACACGAAGTCAGGGAATTGACGGTCCTTGAAGAGTAGCATTTCTGCATATAGTCAAGACAAGAATAGAGGAGAAAGGGGAAAGAAACTAGGTGAAAGAGGACATGATACCAAAACCTGAGATGAATTACCATATTTTAGTATAGGTTACCACCCTTTTGCTAATATACATATGATTTCAATAGAGCCATGACAGTCCTGGTTAGACCATATAGGGTTAAAGGAGGAACTAATGATGTACCCAAAATGAGGAAGAAGTTGGTCTTCTCCCCCCCCCCACTTTTTCTTTGATTATAAAAATGTAGCCCAGTTTGTTCTGGGGGCTGTGCTCCCTGGTCTGCCTGCTTGTATCTCTCACAAGCATCCCATGCTAATAAACTCACTCTTTGCCTGCCACTTCACCTCGGGCCTCTCGCTGGATTCTTTCTGCACTGAGACAAAAGAACCTGAGCTTCAGTAAGTCCTGAGACCAGGTGTGCAGTTTCAGTTAAAAGACAGTGGGTTTGGGACTTCCCTGGTGGCGCAGTGGTTAAGAATCTGCCTGCCAATGCAGGGGACACGGGTTCGAGCCCTGGTCGGGGAAGATCCCACATGCCACGGAGCAGATGAGCCCACGCGCCGCAACTACTGAAGCCCGCGGGCCTAGAGTCCGTACTCCACAACAAGAGAAGCCACCAAAATGAGAAGCCCGCACACCGCAACGAAGAGTAGCCCCCGCTCACCGCAACTAGAGAAAGCCTGCACGCAGCATGAAGACCCAAAGCAGCCATAAATAAATAAATAAATTCATAGTAAAAAAAGACAGTGGGTTCAAGTCCACTCCTAAGTCAGGGATTGTGGATTGAAGTCCCAATCTGAGGTGTGACTGGGTTTGAGTTCCATCCAAAGGAGTGCAGTTTCACTACAAATATTCATATATGTCTTTGTACGGACATCTGTGTTAATTTCTCTTGGGTACAGACCTAGGAGTGGAAAATCTGGAGCATATAGTCAGTGTACATTTAACTTTTTAAGATACTGCCAAACTGTTTTCCAAAGTGGTTTGGTTGTACTACTTTACTTCCCCACCAGCAGTATGACCGTTCTAGTTCCTCCACATCCTTGGTAAGGTAATTTTTAATAAATTTAGCCATTTTAATAAATACATAGTGGTATTTCATTATGGTTTTAACTTGCATGTCCTTGATGACTAACGTTGAGTGTCTTTTCAAGTGCTTACTTGCTATCCATTTATCTTCTCAGTGAAGTATCTGTTCAAATATTTTGCCCATTTTTAATATGGATTTACTTTTTTGGCTGTGCCAGGTCTTAGTGGCGGCATGCGGGATCTATAGTTGCGGCATGCGGACTTTCAGTTGCGACACTGGACTTCTTCTTAGTTGTGGCATGCATGCAGGATTTAGTTCCCCGACGAGGGATCGAACCCAGGCACCCTGCATTGGGAGCATGGAGTCTTACCCACTGGACTACCAGCGAAGTCCCTTGCTCATTTTTAACTGGATTGTTTTGTTTCTTATTATTGAGTTTTGAGGGTTCTTTATATTTTCTGGATATCAGTCCCCTATCATTACATCTGGGGTCTTTCGAAGAGCAGAAGGGTTTTTTTTGGCTGTGCTGTGCAGCTTGTGGGATCTTAGTTCCCCGACCAGGGATCAAACCTGGGCCCTGGCAGTGAAAGTGCCAAGTCCTAACCACTGGACCACGAAAGAATTCCCCAGAAGTTCTTAATTTTAATGCAGTGCAATTTATTGATTTTTTCCCCTTTATGGATGTTTTTGGTATCATACCTAAGAATTCCTTGCCTATCCAAAGGATTTGGACTTTTCTTCTATATTTTCCAATAGAACATTTAAAAAATAAATTTATGTATTTATTTTTGGCTGTGTTGGGTCTTTGCTGCTGCACTGTGGGCTTTTCTCTAGTTGTGGCGAGCGGGGGCTACTCTTCGTTGCGGTGCATGGGCTTCTCATTGCGGTGGCTTCTCTTTTTGTGGAGCACGGGCTCTAGGTGCGTAGGCTTCAGAGTTTGTGGCACGTGGGCTCAGTAGTTCATATTAAAATGGCTCGCTGGCTCCATAGTTGTGGCACACGGGCTTAGCTGCTCTGCGGCATGTGGGATCTTCCTGGACCAGGGCTTAGAACCCGTGTGCCCTGCATTGGCAGGTGGATTCTTAACCACTGTGCCACCAGGGAAGTCCTCCAATAGAAACTTTATAGTTTTAGGTTTTACATCTAGGTCTCTGATGCATTTGGGGTTAGCTTTGGTGTACAGTGTGTGATACGGAATGACCTCCTCCCCTCCCAACTCCTCCTCCTTCATTTGCATATTTAATTGTTCCAACACCTGCAACACTGTTTCTGTTGAAGAGCCTATTTTTTCCCCACTGAATTGCCTTTTGCACCTTTGCTGAAAATCAGTTGTTCATAGGTACACAAAATTTTCACTTTTTTTCCCACTCAACATTAGTGCCTCAGCACTGTCCACATGAGGATAAAATATTAAGGTGGCCCACAGTAGGCAGAACCTGGTACAGAAATCTGACTTCCTGTTCTTGAAAATGTCCCCCACTGTGTCCTCAGGGTCATCTTTGTCATCACTCACTTCCTCTGTCTCCTTGCTTAGAGATTGCTTTATTTCCTCATGAAACCCCAGCCTCTGCGTTATATCTTCATTTTCCAGCAGTTTTGTGGAGTGACCACTAACTTCTCTCCAGATGAGCTCTTTGGCTATTGAGATCTTTGGTTCTACTTTGTTCTCCTGGACTACAGCAAGCCCACATTTTAGAATAGGCTTCCCAATGGTCATTCAACAGATAAGCCAGCAGGACTTTTGGTTACAGGCTAATTGTAGAACGAGTTACACTCAGGGAACCACAGACCATCAGAACTAAAAAGACTCATAGCCAGGGTCCAGGGCCCCAAGGGGCTAGGCGATGCACTGAAGGTCTTCCAAGGTCAGATGGCAAACTGGTGGTCAAGCTGAGGTGAGATTAGTGGCAGGTGCCAGTTTTCTTGGGCTTACACCCCAGTTCTAGTTTTTGCATATTGGAAATCTGGTCATTTCATTTTAAGTTAAATATACTAAAGAAATCAAATCATGTGAAAAGAGAAACCGGAAAATAATGGTTCCCGTCAGCTTGGGGAAGTGAATCCTTCTGTGACCTCATCAACATTTACCCCAAATAGACTATGAAAAGTTCCTTTGGACTTCCCCCACCCCCTCGGAGGAAGTAAACACCTCCTCGGGCTTGACCAAGTTGGTATTTATCAGCTGTCTAAGCAGATGGTCTTCCCCATCAGAGGAGAAAGAATCTCTTACCGCCTGAGTGGCTGGTTGGCCATGCCATCCGAAAGAGGCCTGAGAGCCAGAAGGTGACTTGCCGTGGCTCTTCGGCAAGGCACTCTTTTCTCTGGGCTGCAGTTTCTCCATCTACAAAGATTAAGGGGTTGGACAACAGGGTGTGCAAGCCTTGCTGCCTCTGTACCTCCACAGATCTAAAAAGAATCTGCATTTTTAGTAAGCATCTCAAGGGCTCTTAACTTCAGCTGATATAAGCATCATCTGGGATGCTTAATTAAAAATGCAGATTACCCTCTCCAGATTACACTTGTCCCGATCAAGCAGATCTGGTACATGGCCTGGGAATAAGCATTTTGATTGGTGGCCCACATTTGGGGAGACACTGAATTGGGGATACACATCTTAGCTGATCATCACGGGCCTCTCACTGTTGTGGCCTCTCCCGTTGCGGAGCACAGGCTCCGGACGCGCAGGCTCAGCAGCCATGGCTCACGGGCCCAGCCGCTCCGCGGCATGTGGAATCTTCCCGGACCGGGTCACGAACCCGTGTCCCCTGCATCGGCAGGCGGACTCCCAACCACTGCGCCACCAGGGAAGCCCTCTTCCATATCTCGATGGCTCTTTTCCTCTTAGCGTTGAATAGTAGTCCACTGTCTGGATGTATCACACAGCTTCTTTATCCGTTCACCTATTGAAGGACATCTTGGTTGCTCCCATATTTTAGCAATTATGAATAAAGCTGCTATAAATATGTGTGTGTAGGTTTTTGTGTGGACGTAAGTTTTCATTATCTGTTTACTTATTTATTTTTTAAACTGTAGGACTACAAGTTTGAGAAAATCATGAAAAACCAACGACTGTTGATGGATTCTGGAAGAAGTTCTGACAGGCTGCAGGGGCCAAAGATAGAGACAATTCTGATCCAGTTCCTTTTTTTGTCCTTTCAGATTCACTCAGCAAATGACTCAAACACCAGTAAACTAACCAAGAGAAAAAAAAAAAAAGGAAGAGGATTCACTGTCCAGTAACTTTCAAGAGCTGATTTCTTATGCATTTCAATTTTCTTCTTTTGCTCTTCTCAGTAGAGGCAAATGTCAAGAAGCTATAGGGAGTGTCAATGTCAGCCCAAAGAGAAAAGTCTCCAAGTTTGCTGGAGGATTTTCCAGGCTTCCGGCTTCTTGGTTTTCAGCATTTAATTCTCTCTGACCAGATCATCCACCTTTGTGGTTCACAATCCCTCACCTATCATGCATTTCTGAGCTTCCTTGAGAAGGTATTTCCTGCTGTGTCTGTACGAAGCCGGTCTTCACTCACCACCAAATGCACATAAGGATGCAGCTCTAACATGAAGGTCCCATGCCAACCACAGATCACGTCTTCTTCCTCCACAACTTCTCATCCCACCAGACTCAGGAGTGACTACTTCTGGGAACCTCAAATCTGAATGTAAAGTTGATAATAAAAAGATGAACAACCCGGGGCTTCCCTGGTGGCACAGTGGTTAAGAATCCTCCTGCCAGCGCAGGGGACATGGGTTCGAGCCCTGGTCGGGAAAGATCCCACATGCCGCGGAGCAACTAAGCCCGTGTGCCGCAACTACTGAGCCCGCGTGCCACAGCTACTGAAGTCCGCGTGCCTAAAGCCCGTGCTCCGCAACGAGAAGCCACCACAATGAGAAGCCTGCAAAGTGCAACGAAGAGTAGCCCCCGCTCGCTGTAACTAGAGAAAGCCTGCGTGCAGCAACGAAGACCCAACACAGCCAAAAATAAAAATAAACAAAATAAATTAATTTAAAAATAAAAAAAGATTAACAACCCAATAAACAAATTAGGTAAGAGATTTGAACAGACATTTCACAAAGAAAGATACAAATGGGCAATAAGCAATTGAAAAAGCATTCAACATCATTAGTCAAAGGAAGTGCAAATTAAAACCACGATGAGATACCACCACCCACCCACCAGAATGGTTAAAATTAAAAAGACTGACAACACCAAATTTTAGCAGAGCTGTGGAGCAACTGGAAATCTCAGACATTGCCGGTAGGAGTGTAAAATGGCACAAATACCTGGGAAAAGGCCAGGCAGTTTCTTATTAACTTAAACACCTATACACCTATGACACAACAATTTCACTTCTAGGTGTTTATTCAAGAGAGATGAAACATGTTTACAAAAAAATTTGTATAAAAATGTTCATTGCAGGGCTTCCCTGGTGGTGCAGTGGTTGAGAGTCCGCCTGCCGATGCAGGGGACGCGGGTTCGTGCCCCGGTCCGGGAGGATCCCACGTGCCGTGGAGTGGCTGGGCCCGTGAGCCATGGCCGCTGAACCTGCGCGTTCAGAGCCTGTGCTCCGCAACGGGAGAGGCCACAACAGTGAGAGGCCCGCGTACCACACACACACACAAAAATGTTCTTTGCAGCCAAAAACTGGAAATATTGATGGTTTAGATGTCCATCAACAGAGCACTATATGATGTAGGGTATCTACACAATGGACTACTATTCAATGACAATAAGGAAAGAACTCCTGAAACATACCACGACATGGATGTCTCAGAAACATCCATGTCTTTTGCTGTGTTACGTCTTGCTCCGTTCATCCAATCCTCTGAGTGCAGCATCAAGTCACCCAGTGCGTGGAGTGGAAGAAGATAAGGTGGTGAGATGGAAACCAGAACAGCACTGACCTAATGAGAGAAAATCCACGTGCTCCTGCACTCCGCACCCCAGGCCCTGTGGCCTCAGCGGCAGCGATTCCCCTAAAATGCCATTGCCCCTTGGTCCTGTGGTCATGTTTGCTCCTTCTAGAGTTCAACCTGCAGGAACCCGTGTGCTGTGCTGTGTCCATGTGTGTGTGTATAATATAAAATTTGCCAATTCAACGATTTTTTTTTTTTGGGCCGTGTTGTGCGACATGCGGGATCTTAGTTCCCCAACCAGGGAACAAACCCGTGCCCCCTGCAGTGGAAGCGCGGAGTCCTAACTACTGGACTGCCAGGGAAGTCCCCAATTCAACCTTTTTTTTTCTTTAATTTTTAAATTTTATTTTATTTATTTATTTTTACAGCAGGTTCTTATTAGTCACCGATTTTATCCACATTAGTGTATACATGTCAATCCCAATCGCCCAATTCATTTTAAGTGTACAATTTAGTGGCATCAATTCCATTTACAATGGTGTCCAATCACCACTATCACCACTATCTATTTCTAAAACTTTTCCATCACTCCAAAACAGAAACTCTGTACCCATTAAGGAATAACTCCCCATTCCCTCCTCCTCCTGGCCCCTCTAATCTACTTTCTGTCTCTATGGATATACCTATTCTAGATATTTCATATAAGTGGAACCATATAATATTCATCCTTTTGGGCCTAGTTTCTTTCACTCAGCTTAATGTTTTCAAGGTTCATTCACATCGTAGCATCGATCAGAACTTCTTTTATATGGCTGACTAATATTCCATTTGCGTGTATAAACCACAGTTTATCCATTCATCTCTTGATGGACACTTGGGTTGTTTCCACCGTTTGGCTACTGTGAATAGTGTTGCAATGAATGCTAGTATACAAGTATCAGCTTGAATCTCTATTTTCAGTTCTTTTGGGTACATGACTAGGAGTGGAATTGTTGGGTTATATGGTAATTCTATGTTTAGCTTTTTGAGCTAAACAGGCCAGTTTCCACAGCAATTTTACATTTGCACCAGCAAGCCATTAGGGTTCCAATGTCTCTACGTCCTCGTCAATACTTGTTATTTTCTACTTTTTTGATGCCATGTGCTTTGGCATATACAATTTTCCCTTCTTTCCCCCGGCGTCTCTCTGAAGCCTTTCCCGACCCGTCCAAGTCTGTGGTCCCTCTTGCCTCACCTTGTCCCCATTCCTGTCCTGGGATAGATCATTGCTCAGTATCCTTCGCAGGTCTTGAGCGGAGATTGGTGTTTGATAACTTTCTCATTCATCTCTTTGTCTTCAGCACCTGGCACAAGTCCGTGTTCAAAATGTTCAGTAGACGATGTGGAGAGCAGGGATGGAAGAAACAGGACCCTACTCCGGCTCAGAGTGCAATGACCTCCTTCTCCCACGTCTGCCTTCACCCCCTGAAGGTATTTATAGACAGGGAAATGTGGAGGAGAATTAAACATGTGGGAGAGTTGAACAGAGAAGACGGTGGGGGCATCTTCTTTGGATGCCTTTCTCTGCTCACCTTTGGGGTGGGATACACCTGCTTCTGAGGTTCCTTGAATTCTGGAGAAAAAGAGATGTCAGGAAATGTGGGGACTGGCCACTTGGTAGACAGGCATGAACGACGGGGTATCAGGGTAAGACTTAGCTTCTGGGAAAGTGACAGAGCCCCAAAGTAATGTACCTTAAATTCATCAAAGTCCAGTGGCTTAAATTCATCAAAGTCCTGTCCAGGTGTGGTTTGGCAGCTGCCTCCACAAACCTCCCAGGGGCACGGACTCTTCCCAGTTCACCATGACACCCTCCTAGGGTGTGGTCCTCACTGTTTGACCCAAGTCAGCAGGTGGAATCCAGCCAGAGGATGAAGGAAGAATGGAAGGTGAAAGGGGTCCTGGGGAGTTTGCCTGGAACTGCCACCAGAGCCTTTTACTTGAATCCTATTGGTCAGAACTTAGTCACGTGGCCACACCTAAATGCTTGAGTGGCTGAGACAAAAGGTATTTACTCTGCACAGGAAGGTACAGACTAAACACTGCGCATTCCACTTGTATAGAAGAAGAAAGAGGAAGACGGGAAGATGGCAGACGGCCTCTCCGCCACGTATGAACAGATGAAGAGAAACATGTATTGAGCGTGAACCAAACTTCTCGCATTGTGCTTGATATTTTATATATGAGTCATTTCTCCCCAAAACCCTAGGAGGCAGACAATGTGTGACATCATATGGATAAGGAAACAAGCTCAGAGGCGTTGGGTAATTTGCCCCAAGTTACACAACTAGTAGGGTGTGGAGCTAGGACTACAAACTTTGTCCTGGACTGAATGTTGGTGTTCCCCCAAATTCATACGTTGGCATCCCCCCAAATTCATATGTTGGAGTCCCACCAAGTTCATATGTTGGACTCCCCCCAAATTCATATGTTGGAGTCCCCCCAAATTCATATGTTGAAGCCCTAACCCCCAAGGTGAGAGTATTAGGAGGTGGGGCCTTTGGCCGCCGGTAAGCAGGTTTAGATGAGGTCATGAGGGTGGGGTCCTCATGGTGGATTAGCCCCTCTATTACCAGAGCACTCTCTGTCTCTGTCTCACTTTCTCTCTCCCCTTGTGAGTACACAAGGAGGGGGCAGCCATCTCAAGCCAGGAAGGGAGTCTTCACCAAGAACCAAATCCACTGGCACCATGATCTTGGACTCCCCAAGATGTGGTGTTTTGTTACCACAGCCTGAGCTGACTGAGACAGACTTCAGAGCGTTTCCCACTGCTTCCAGATCCCTTGGGAGTCTAAGAGCGGGGAAGGTGGAAGGGCGGGAGGAATGTTCAACCATCTTTTTCTTCTGTTCAGACCAGCTCATCAGGCCAGGAAAGGAAACAAGGGTTGGGAGGGAAAACAATTAGTAACTTAAAATATGCATTTTCCTCCTCATTTTTAAGTCTTAGGGTGAGGGGTGCAGATGGAGCGCAAGAAGACACCCCGGTCTGGTCCTTGCTGGTCTGCCCTCACCAGAGCTGAAAACAGGGTGACCGTTCACAGGATAGGTGAGGCTCTAAGGGCTTGGGCAAGACCCTCATTACTGCTTCTAGGCACCCGTTCTCCCATCCATCCCATCAAAGGAGGAGGATGGGCCAGAGCAGGGCTCCTCATGCACTAGAATCCTTGTGGTGCTTTGCAAAGAATATTTTTTTTCCTTCACATGGGTATTTCCCACTTTCTCTCTTCCATGAGGTTCCAGAACCACCTATTATAGCCAATGAGCTTTCTTTATATCTTTTTAATTTTTAAAATTTTATTGTGGTAAGAACACAGCACGAGGGGACTTCCCTGGTGGCACAGTGGTTGGGAATCTGCCTGCCAATGCAGGGGACACAGGTTCGAGCCCTGGTCCGGGAAGATCCCACATGCCGCGGAGCAACTAAGCCCGTGTGCCACAACTACTGAGCCTGCGAGCCACAACTACTGAGCACACGTGCCACAATTCCTGAAGCCCGCCAGCCTAGAGCCTGCGCCCGCAACAAGAGAAGCCACCGCAATGAGAAGCCTGCACACCATAATGAAGAGTAGCCCCTGCTCTCTGCAACTAGAGAAAGCCCGCACGCAGCAACGAAGACCCAACACAGCCAAAAATTAATTAATTAATTTAAAAAATTAAAATAAATTAAAAAGAAGAACACAGCATGAGAGCTACCCTCTGAAGTTTTTATGTATACATTATACACATAAAATGTACTAAGCAGACCTTTAGCACTTACTCATCTTGCTGAACTGAAATCTTCTGCCTGTTGATCAATAACTCATTTCCCCCTCCCCCAGCCCCTGGTGACCACGATTCCATTCTTTGATTCTATGCATTTGACTACTTTAGATAACTCATATAAGTGGAATCATCCTTCCGGAACTGGCTTATTTCACTAAAGCATAACGTCTTCAGTGTTCATCCATGTTGTTGCATGTTGCAGAATTTCCTTCTTTTTAAGGCTGAACAGTCTTCTTGTGTGTGTTTGTGTATCCTGTCTTCTTTATCCATTCATCTGTTGATGGACATGTGGGTGGTTTGTACATCTTGGCTATTGTGAATAGTGCTGCAATCAACATAGGAATGTTAATATCTCTTCGAGATCCTGATTTCAGTTATTTTGAGTAAATACCCCGAAGTGGGACGGCTGGATCATAGGGTTCTACTTTTAACGTCTTTTTTGACACACTGTCTCATTTTATTCAAATACCAGTCTGCTCACACATGGTCCAAGAACACCCAAATAATAAAACAGATATAATCACATGTTAAAGATTGGTCTTCAAACATCATAGCCAATGATGCCACGCTTGTCTATGATCTTGCCAACATAAAACCACCACCACACACCTCAGTGGCCACCAAACCATTGAGCAGAGCTTCCTTAACTGTGAGCTGTTGGAAGCTACCAGTTTGAGCACTATTGACAAATTTTTTTCAAGCTCTGAATAGCTGTAGGGAACCCAGCAAGGTTGGAGGAAGCAGCTCAACCTTGGCATAGTGGCAAAATGTGGCCAATCAAGGCTTTGAGAAAGTCATAGCAGCACTGACCAGTGCCCGGACCTTCCCTGCGCAGTTACGGACAAACTGGGCCATGGTTCTAGGACGGAAAGTCCATCGCCCTGACTGGCCGGCTGAATGTCACCGCCAGGAAGGCTATTTTTAATTTCTTGAGGAACCTACGTACTGTTTCCCACAGCAGCTGCACCAATTTATATTCCCACCGACATGCACAAAGTCCACAACTACTGAGCCTGCGAGCCACAACAACTGAGCCCACGTGCCACAACTACTGAAGGCCGCGTGCCTAGAGCCCGTGCTCCACAACAAGAGAAGCCACTGCAGTGAGAAGCCCGCGCACCACAATGAAGAGTAGACCCCGCTCGCTGCAACTAGAGAAAGCCCGTGTGCAGCAACAAAGACCCAACGCAGCCAAAATTTATAAATTAATTAATTAAAAAAAATACCAATTCTTCCGAAGGTAGCTTATAAATCTAACATGATCCAAATAAAAACACTCAGAGCCATTTTTTTTTTCTCGAACTAGACAAGCTGATTCTAAAGTTTACGTTGAAAACATAAACAAGCAAGAAGAGCCAGGACGAGTCGAGAAGGGAGAGCGATGGGGGAGGTACAGCCCCATCAGATGTCCTAAGCTGCTGTGAAGTCTCAGGAACCACCCCCGCACGCCTAGCACGGGCCCATGGACGACGTAAAGTGGAGAAACAGGACCCCACCATACCAAAACTCAGTGTACAAAATGCATCCTCTCAGATCTAAGAGCTGACAATGGATAATTTGTTTTTGTTTGGCTGCACCACATGCGTGGCATGCGGGATTTCCCGAACAGGGATAGAACCCACGCCCACTGCAGTGGAGGCGCTGAGTCTTAACCGTTGGACCTCCAGGGAAGTCCCTGACAATGGATCTTTCAAGAAATACTATCTGAGCAACTGGGCAGCCATCTGGAAACAAAGAGAGATGGATCCAAGCTCTCACTGATCACCAGGACAGCCTTCAAACGGATCAAAGATTTAAATTTTAAAAAAATGAAAATATTGGATGAATTCCCTTGCCCTCAACAAGAACAAGAGTCGCAGGTGGGCACAGGGCTGACCAGGAGTAGGCTGGACTCCGAATAATTACCAGGTGTGGGGGCTAGCACTGATTAACCCATATTATCCTGTGCAATCCTCAGGTGGTTTATTGACCTCAGTTTCTTGACTGGAGGCTTAGAAAGGTAACTTGTTTAAGGTTACCGACCTGGTTACTAACTCTCAAAGCGACCCGTCCAAGGCCACCCCAGAGTCTGGAGTCCTCACCGTGGCTCCACTGCTCCCGGCTGCAGGTAAGATTGACCGCCACCGGCAAGCGGGTCATGGAAGCAGGGCACCGGGCTTGATGGAGGCAGGAGGGTGGGCTCACAGGACGGGTCAAGGAGTGGTCCTGTGTTCGGAGTTTGGAGACTGTGGTGGAAACAGCGTTCACGGGGAGCAGGTCAGGAAATTGAGCAGATTGGCCTCAGGTCAGAGAGAACGGTGGATGCTGGTGAAAGCCAGGGACCCTCAGAAGGGTTGGAGGCCAAAGAGTTGGAGGACTGGACCAGGCTCAGACTGTGAAAGGCCTTGAACGCCAAGATCATAATCAGTACCGGTCCCGTCACATGAAAGTTTGTAAGACATCTACAGATGCAATCCCGCTGGATCCTCAGGCCAACCTGGTGACATGGGCTTGTTTTTTTTTTTTTAATTGATTTATTTTATTTATTTATTTTTGGCTGTGTTGGGTCTTCTTTGCTGCACGCGGCCTTTTCTCTAGTTATGGAGAGTGGGGGCTACTCTTTGTTGTGGTGTGCAGGCTTCTCATTGCGGTGGCTTCTCTTGTTGCAGAGCACAGGCTCTAGGCATGCGGGCTTCAGTAGTTGTGGCTCACGGGCTCAGTAGTTGTGGCTCGTGGGCTCTAGAGCGCAGGCTCAGTGGTTGTGGCACACGGGCTTAGTTGCTCCGCGGCATGCGGGATCTTCCCGGACCAGGGCTCGAACCCGTGTCTCCTGTATTGGCGGGAGGATTCTTAACCACTGCGCCACCAGTTAAGTCCCAACATGGGCTTGTTTGAAAACAGATGAATGAAGGGAGCAGAAGTTAAGGGCCCTGCCCAAGGCCACGCAGCCTGGAATAAAGCCCTGGGTCTCGTGACTCCAAGCTCACTGTCTCTGACCTTGCAGCATACCTACGGGCCAGGAGTATATGCACTTTGTCCTCTCAACAACCTGGCAGCGGAGGAAGGTCTCTCAGCACAAGGCGTGCGGGCAGTCTGGGGACAATCGAGCACGGTGGAGGTCGAGGGGCCTGGGGGAGTATGGCCACAGGGGCCGTTTCCTGGACGCCCAGCTGCCCCCGCACTGTGCAGCCCTGGTTTGCCCCCTGCCTCTCTGGCCTCTTCCTCGTCTCCTTTGCTGCTTCCTCGTCCAGTCCCCAGGGCCCGGCCCCGAATTCTGCCCTCTTCCCTCTTGTGAGGAGAGCGGGTGAGGGCTCACCCAGGGCGAGGGATTCAGGACCACTTCCACACCCACAACCCTGATCCCTTGCTCAGTCTTGTCTCCTGAGCTCCAGGTGACCACGTTCTGCTGCTCCAGGCGTTTGCCACAGACACCAAAGGCAACTGGTCCACCCTCCCTCCCCACCGCACGCCAGCTCGCCCTCCTCCAGGGCTCCCTGTCTCAGTCGACAGCAACCTCAGGGCCCCTGCTGCTCAAGGATCCGAGGGTCATCTCTACCCCTTGTTTTCCGTGACCCCCACGTCTTGCCAACCGGTCCTCCTACGTATGACTCAGATCAACCACCTTCTCTTCGCTCCCCCTGCCACCCACCTCGCTCGGCAGGACAACTGCTCACCAGGGGGTCTCTTCCGTGGCCCCCTTTCTCCACTCTTCTAGCCAAACAGGACTGTGTCTGCTCCTCTACTTCAAACCCTCCAGGGTGTGTCCTCATAAAACCTTGCACGTGAATGTCTGCAGCAGCATCGTTTACGGCAGCCAAAGAGTGGAAACAACCCCAATGTTCATCACTGCACGAACGGATAAAAAAGACAGGGTGTCTCCATACCAGGGAGTGCTATTCGGCTGTAAGAAGGAATGACGCTCTGGTACGTGTCACCCCATGGATGCGCCTTGGAAACACGATGCTGAGTGAAAGAAGCCCGCCACAAAAGGCCACATATTTTATGATCTCGTTTATGCAAAAAGTCCAGAATAGGCAAATCCATAGAGACAGAAAGTAGACTGGTGGCGGCCAAGCGCTGGGAGGGGCTGGAGGAAGATGGCAAGTAACTGATAATGGATACGTGGTTTCCACTTTTTCCATGAAAAAGTTCTAAAATTGATCGCATAACCTGTGAATATTAAACACCGCTGAATGGTCTGCTTTAAATGGGTGACTTGTGGGACTTCCCTGGCGGTCCTGTGGTTAGGACTCCGAGCTTCCGCCTCAGGGGGCACAGGTTCGATTCCTGGTCTGGGAACTAAGATCCCACATGCTGCATGCTGTGGCCAAATAAATACATAAATGGGTGGCCTTATGATAGTAAATTGTATCTCAGTAAAGCTATCCTTGAAAACAAAAACAAAAAATCCCAACCCTTCCAGGGTTGCCCACTTCCAGCTCCTTCTGTGGCTACATGGCCCTGCTTCATCTGGCCCCTGCCTCGGGACTTGGTTGGAGGGAGGTGCCTATAACCCCTGAGCCCCAGTGTAAGAAGTCTCCAAAGGAACACACATTCTGTGAGTACACAACCTCTCCTTGCTCTCCTGTGAAAAACAGATCTATTTTTCTATGTCTCTCAGATCCGACCTGGAGAATTTGCATAACATGTAAATCCAGTGTCTTAGGAGTTATTTCCCGCACGCGTAAATACAATTCCTCGCTCACCGTTCCTAGTTATCCAGGCACTTTGGAAAAGCCAGACGTTCTGACTTGAAGGTCACCTACTGTAAGCAGGTCAAGGGGACAAGTGTTGAGGAAAGGCAGACCACTGTGCCCATCCTCTTTCTCCTTCCATGTGTCACCTCAGCAGCCCCAGCGCGGCAGACTGACTCAGAGCGCTGGGGAGGAGCTGTCACCACCGCCCCTCCACAATCATCCTTGAAGACGAGCTTCTGTTGCCATCTCCCAGGTCACCAGGTGTGAAGAAGGTCGGAGGGCTGCTCTGGGAGGAGCTCAGGGAGCAGGCCGCAGGCCACACCCACCAGAGCTTTCAGTCGTCAAAGGCAGCCGAGCCGGCCCACTACATCCCACGGTGCAGTCTCCCCAAAGGCGCTCCCACCCAGACGCCTTCCCCCGCCAGAAATGACAGACCCAGGGCTGGAGGGGGACACAGACACCAAGAAACTTGTGACCAAACTGGTAGTGCAAAAGCAGCCATTTTCCCATTAATTCTGAGGCTATTCTGAGGCCATGAGTCAAAACAGGGCAAAAAGCCTCAAGGAGGCTGACAGTCACTGCCTGAAGTTTTCACTTCAATGGCCCCTTCTGGAAACTTCTGCTGGCTTCTGCTCGGCCAGCCTGGGTGGACCCTGAGCCCAGTGGCCTCCAGCAGGGCAGCGCTGGGTCAAGTTCTCTCTCGCAGTCACTGCAGAGAAGGGGAGAAGTGGAGACTCTCTCATCCAAGCAGGGCAGCCACAAGCGAGGAAGCGTGCTGGGGCTCTGTGTAAGAACAGGATCAAGAACGTTAAGTGGAAATTCCTTGGGTTTGGTTTCTTTCCTGTTCTCTCTCTAAACAAGTCTTATTTGACCTCCTGTAGCCAGCTCTATGGGTGGTGACAGGCCCAGTGTCACCCCGAGGCAGCCCGCTGGGCCAATGAGTTTGCTGTAACGAGTTGGGACAGAGACTCCTTCAACATGGCTTATTCTGTCCTTCTGTCCTTTATTTATTTAGGTGGGAGGAGGGGACGAGAACCAAGCCAGCCGTGCTTAGTCCTTACGAGGCACTGAGACTACACCTGTTTTCAAACTGCGGCCTATGGCTTCTGTCGGAAACACCGGGCGCTGCTGGTGCCCTCCACGCAATCTGAGGGTGGCGTCTGGCGTGTGGGACTCTGCACTGGGAGGAACATGCTCGCAGGGATTCTGATCAACAGTGATGTGGGCATCACTCTTCCAGGGGCCCAGTGAGACCCCCATGGTCCCCAAGGAGTGAGGTGAGTTGGAAATAAGGACACAAGTGTCCTGATTCCCTGACAGAATCTTTAGGTTTTTACCTTAAGGCGAGGGGAAAAAAAGAAAAGATACAGAGTGAAGAATTCATTGTATGTTTATTATTCACAGTTAATCACTACCTACCAAATGCTACCCGCAGAGTTAAAGGATTAAGTACACAGGTCTTTTTATTTAAACACTGATTTTCTTTTAAATATATACACACAAAACTTAGTTCTGCAAGGCTTCATGATATACACCAATTCCAAAATAAAACAATCAAACGGTCCAGGTGCAGAATGCCAGAGATTCCTCGTATCATCAGCAAGGAGAGGAGAAGCTAGTGGACAGGGGTGATGAGAGGCGGACGCTCTGTCTGGGAGGGCAGCGCCTCCTGGGCCCCAGGCCACTCCAGGCCGAGTCCGGCTCCATAACCAGAGTCCAGGGGAGACGCCGACGGACCACTTCAGAAGCCAAAGGCCGCCACCAACTCCCAGTGGCCCCGTTTTTGTTTTGGGAAGGGTGGGGAGAGGATGATCACAGGCGTGTTACCACAAGGGCCAAGAAGCCAACAGGAGACGGAAAGAAAGAGCTTTGCAATGGACTCAGCCTTCCTATCGTTCCAATCTTCCTTCCAAATGTCACTGTGTCACAGATACACTTCCTTTTCAGGGGGTCGGGTGGAGCAGCTATGAACACAGCCCGCTGTGAATGGAGACATGAAAAACCACTCAGCTGCTTCCTGAATGCGGCCTGAAGCTCACCTGGGCAGCTCAGGTGGGGGACACAAAAGGTGAAAGCCCTGAACAGATACCCCTAGATTTCAGAGCAAGAAAAATGAAGGGAAAATGCTCATCCTGCCCGCACACCCCACCCCAGTGTAGGAACACGGTAGAACCTGATACAATTTAAACCTTCCTGCATTTGAAACTTGCTGGCTCCAGAGACTGGTGTCTGGGGGTGTCTGGGGCTACGGAGGGCACAGACAACACCTGAGACCGCAAGGTCAAGGACCCTGGCCCCCCTTTCAGCCAGCTCCAGTCAGACGCGGGGAGGGCTGTAACCCGGTCCCACTGTGCCCTGGGGCTCCGGCTCCCTTAACCTCCAGGGGCTATAAATATTAAAGTTGAACCTTAAAGACTCTGGCTGTGCACAGGCAGGACGCCCACACCCTCATCTCACTTGTCTCCTCTTCCCTACCCTGTTCTCCCCTCCCTTGAGGGAAAAAAATATTTACAGAGTAGGAAACAAACTGGCTGTCTTTAACTTATTTTTAAAACAAAACAAATAAAAACCACCACTCATAAGCAACCCTTGAAATAAGGCAGAAGGCACTAAGAAAAACAACATGCTCAGGAACACCATCGGAAAGGGAAACCAATGTGGAAGAGAGACACAGGTTTGGGGCCTGGCTCGCAGGAAGCCCTGAGGGGCACACTCACCCCCACGCCCATCCAACTCTGACACAACATTCTGGCGGGGACTGGGGGCTGGCAGGCAGGTTCCCACTTGCCCTCCCTCCTCCGGCAGAAGCTAAAGGGCAAGGGCCGCCCACTCCCGGCCCGCTCCTGTGTGTGTGCATGTAACGCAGGACACAGAAGTGGCTGTTCTTTCTGTCGTCCCGACTAAAACAGACATTTTGCATAGAGAAAATATCAGCCCACGTGGTTTCTTTTCTTTTATTATTGGCATCAGCTAGGACTATATGTGGCATTAAATGTCATGCACTGATGGACAGAAGAGGAAACAGGATGAAAAAAAGGACAAAGGAGGAGGAACAGGAGCAGTGGTGAAAATTTGTAATAAAAACTCTTCTCTTAATTTATAGGTAAGTTTTGGCATTGTTATATCCAACTCCCCCTCCCACCCCCCCCCCCCGAGTTCCAGCCGAAGTGAGAGGGTCGCCAGGTGGCCCAGCTGCGCATTCTGAGCTCCCTCACGGGCTGCTCACACAGGCAGCTGATGGGCTTAATTCTTTCGTACGTGTTTAAAATTCTTCGCTTTCTTTAAATAATCTCTTGACTCTTAGACGTTCCGGTTCACGGGGGTGACGTAATTGCGTGGAAACATGCCGGTCTGCCCGTGGCAAGCCCCTTTCCACCAGTTGGGGTCTGAGTTATCCATGACGTGGATAAAGTCTCCCCGACGGAATCCCAGCTCTCCATCCTCTTGGGGATCAAAGTCAAAGAGGGCTTGGACGTACGTCGGTTGCTGCAGAAGAGGGGCAGGGAGAAAACACACATTGCATCCCTGATCGTGGCCAGCCCCTCGTAAGCGGACCGGTGATGGGGAAACTGATGTGTGCCAGCCTTTTCACATTTCCTGAAATAACCCCTCACTTCTCCTCCCCTCCCCACCAATTCTTACAGTTTACTCGAGGTGGGTGTCGTGCAGTCTTCACCAGTGCTCAAAACCACTTGGGTGTCCCCACCGTGGAGGCGGGTTGCACCCCAGCATCAAGCAAAGAGCAGCAGGTACTGCTTCAAGAGGAAAGAACTTTGGAAACAGCCAGTGGGGTTTTGTTTACAATCCCAGATGTGAAAATGGTTTAGTTCCTATCACTTTATCACTTAGAAAATCCTTAAGGTTTTATACAGTGAGAAGAGTAAAAGCTTGAATAAAATAAGGTGGTATTAACCATTACATGTGAGAAGGATTTTAAGAATGAGTGTGGACTTCACTCCCTTACAGTACGATTTTCCTCAAAGTTTACTTCCAGGCAGAGTATTTGAGGGTGTGTTAAAGACCTTCTTCCAAGAGACACAAGGTAACTAGCAACACAATGCTTCAGAGAAGCAGCCTCTGGAAATGACAAAACTATTTTTTGTTTCAAACTTCAAATCTTTAACATGACTTAATAATGAACACAGAAGGTCCAAAAGGAACCTTTTAAAAAAACACCTGCTTGCCTAAAGAGCTATTCTTAATTGCTAAGAAAGATCCCAATGTCTCTCACGAGGCTTACCTGTGGCACCTGCTCTATGTCCCGGAGAAATATCTGCTGGTTTCTGGAGACGGATGTAGATCTGTGATAATCTACCAGCTCATTCAAAGAATTGAACTTGACCACCCAGAGGAAATACTTTCCAGCCCCATCTCGGAGCACCTTGAAGTGCTGTACATCATTTCCAAACCTGGGGAGGGGTAGAGGATACACGTGAGAACAGGCCAGAGGGCTCTGTCCCAGCCACCCAGGGGCCACCTGCCCACCAAGGAGGTGTCCTGGAGAACTTGTGTGCTGGCCATGCCCCTCACAGGCTGGGTGCCCAGGACTGTAACACAACTTGACTTCCTGGCTGGAGAGCACCCTGAGACCCTCCATTAGGATGACAATTACCAGTGACAACAGGAAGAATCCTCGCCAGACAGGGAAACCCTGTCAGTCTGTCTAATTCTGAAAACATTTGTAAATAAAAAGAAATGTCCTGGGCTTCCCTGGTGGCGCAGTGGTTGGGAGTCCGCCTGCCAATGCAGGGGACGTGGGTTCGTGCCCCAGTCTGGGAGGATCCCGCATGCCGCGGAGCGGCTGGGCCCATGAGCCACGGCCACTGAGCCTGCGCGTCCGGAGCCTGTGCTCCGCAGCGGGAGAGGCCACAGCAGTGAGAGGCCCGCGTAACGCAAAAAAAAAAAAAAAAAAAATGTCCTAACCTATATAATGCCTCTATGTGCCCTACACTGTGCCAAATGAAAAACAGAACTGAAATCTTGTGTGACATTTGAAGACTACAAAAGATAAGATAGGAAATAAGGTGAGGAAAGGAGGGATTGGACAATTTCCAACAATTTTCCTGTAACTGGGAAGAGTTTAAAGTCATGTTTTCTACTCAGGGATTTTAGCTCTACTTAAGAGGAAAAGATCTCAAAAACAAAGAACATGCTGGGACAATAAATAAAAGGCCACCCCCCATAAAAGGCTTCTCTACCACCTGGTAAAGAGGCAAATGCTCTCTTTACAATGGCCCAGAAAAACAGCATGAGCCTGGCTGAGTGGGAATGGCCCACCACCGTCGTGCTGTCTGCCTAGAACATCAGCTCAAACAAGGCCCTGCCTGTCCCACTCTCTGCCGAGTCCTTGAGGTCCACACCAGCGCCCAGCCCTCAGAAGACGCTCTATGAAGATCTGTTAAATGAACGACTGAGAGTCTCTCCTCCCATCGCTGGTACTAAAGCATAAATACTTCTTAAAACCAACCCAGCAGGTGGCAGCACTGAGCTTTAAGGAAGCCACTGAGTACAAGTGCGAAGTGCTTAGAAACAGCACTATTTCATGGGAAAAACGGTGGATGAGGAAGAAAGCTTTATGAGGAAGAAGGACATACTGAAATGGCACTTCTGGGCCCGTGGGAGCCCACTCCCACAGTGCAATGCAGGTGGCTTCTGAAAGGGGTACAGGTTCCCTAACGGTGAGCTGTTAACTACCGCGGTTTTTCCATTAGACTCAACACCTTGAAACTCAAGACTGCACACTCTTGAACCTCCTTGGTGCAGGTGCTTGTGTTGTTAGAGGTGGTTATGACACCTGTTTCAAATTTTATTTCTAAAGCAACAAATACATGAACTCTTTAAAGGTTTTATTTGATAAAACGGAAGGGTCTGGGAGGTTCCCGACAGCCAGCGCATGAGCATGGGTGGGCAGGCAGCCAGCGCACGGTCATCAGACAACCGAACCTGAACTGCCATGGGGTTTTTGGCCATCATTCAAGGATTAACTGCTTGTACTCCTTGTCCTCCACTGTTCGATTTATACTCAGGTCAGTATAAAACGTTAAGGAAAACAGAGGCGGAAACACAAGTTAATGAGAAGCATAAGGACTCTTCCACCTCAAGGTGCTCTCAGCCCACCAGGTCCTCATATGCAGGTGTTTAATCAAGCACATCAAAAAGCCACTGTTTCTAAGCATATGGGAGTAAGGGGTGCACGGGAACTCTGTACCTTCCACTCAATTTTGCTGTGAACCTAAACCTGCTCTAAAAAAGAAAGTTTCAAAAAAAAAAAGCCGTTGTTAAAAGAGGAAAAAAACTATTAGATCCAGTTTGATTTTTTTCATGTTGGGACTAAAACCTAACTATACTGGAAATGTATCTGAAAGATACTGCAAATGTCACCTGAAACCACCTCCCACATCTTCACTGAGAAAAGAAACACAAAAATTTTAAATTTAAATCTATATTAAAGAAACCCACACTTTAACTGCACATTTGATCCTAAAATGAAACAAGATACTGAGCTGATTTTTGAAACTGAAAAATCTTTATATCATTTGTAAATGGCAAATAAATTGTTTTACAGCCTTCATTTTAAATGTATACTAAAGTGATCTGAGTTTTTAATCTAGTCACCTCTTTGTCACATAAACGATGACGTGATTTCTAAGATTCCTAGGGGAGGGTTTCCTGTGATAATATATTAACTAGAAACGGACAGAGTCAAAACACATATGGAAAAATGACAATTTGATTCAAAATCCTTACGTCACAGATGGGAAGTGATTAGCTTAGGATCCTCAAAGTTCCAATTTATATTCTCTATACCAAGGAGTTATACCAAGGTTGTATAACTCCCTGCCTTCCCCACTCCCTGCATACCAGCTCCATTCCACATTTAAATTTACCACTGGGGAAAGCAAAAACCCCCAAACCCCTGTGGTCACCTTTTAAGTCAGTGTGAGGCCTAGTATGACACTGGTAGATTTCAGAGAGACACCTAGTCAAGGTGCACAAGGCAGCTGACCTGGTGATCAGTTGCTGTTACAGAGTTGCAGGAATCCCACAGAGGGCAGGGGTGCCCGGATGAGGGAAGAGCCGTGTGTGTGGAGAGCACTGCAGAGTGGTGGGGATTGGGGACAACTGGCAAGTATTTGCTCTCTGAAGCTCAGCTGCTGCTCAGCAACTAAAGATGGTTTTCACATGGGAATCTAAATCCAGCGCTGCTAGAGGTCATTTTTAAGAGGAGCCAGAAATTAGGATTTTAATGTAAATTTTTCTGATCTATAAAATACTGTTTAGGCTCAACCTCTCCCAGTTTGCCACCTTTGGTGTGTGTACCCAGACACCTGGCCTCTGGCTTCACAATTTCCATCATGTGAAGACAGGATTCCAGGCAATCCAAGTAGTAAATACTTACTTGACAGAGAGGGAGAAATCCCCAGGAGCACTCTCGCTCTCTCGGATAAGAAAGGCCCCATCGTGCCGCTGTTTGCTAAGCATTTCTTCTGCCTTGGCTCTGGGGATTTTGCCAAAAAACCACCTAAGGAAGGAAGGCAAGCCAGTCAACATCTGCTTCCCCACAAAGAAACGGGATATCCAGCCTCCGAAATGAGTGACAGAACGCTGCTCGCTGAAGGAAGGGCCTCCCTCTCTACCCTCCTGTCTCCACATGCCCCATCACGCCTTGAGAGGGGGACCATCTCCCTTCAACCGTCTCCTCCATTCCCCAGTGACTCAAAAGACACAATCGTGGGCCACTTTCTATACAGGAAGACACTTAAAAATGGGCCTCCTGGGCCAAAGCTCACTGGGCCCCCCACTGACTCATCAAGGCAGCAGGGAAAGCCCAGGCCTATCGATTTGAGCACGTGATGAACCACCTAAGGTGAGACAGGCCCTTCCCGCAGCCACTCGATAAGGCAGCAGCCTTGCTACAGTGGGATGAAGAGAAACGGGGGTAGGAAAGCTGGAAGGCCCAGAAGCTGGAGACAGGGCCACTTCTTGTAACAGCACAAAGGGAAGAGGTTCAGGCTGTGAGGGAGCAGCCTCTGCTCGTAGCTGTGGTTGGCACTCCTCTCAAGGCCACTCTCTGCCGTCACCGCTCAGAGTGTGGTTTTCAGGAACCATTAGGAATGCCATGTGTTACTCCGTGCAGAGGCAGCTGGTTGCAAAATTCACTTTTTCATTTGGAGTAACTTACAGATTCTTCTGCTCCCAATGCTAATTGACCTTGGTCACAAGAAAAAGTGGGTGAATTCATGGAAAAGGGTAGGAGCAGCAGGGGCTGGGGCTGACCAGGAGGAAGAGGAGGAGAAATCTCTGAAACAGCTTCAAGTCACAGGCACCTCACTTCTCCCAGGAAAGCCACAACTAATTAGGATAGATGACTGTGAAAACAAGGTTCTCTTTGCAACTTGTCTTTACTGTGTTATTATTTTAAACAAAGCAACGATGCCACTTGTCACTAATAAAAGACCTACCTGCTTCATCAGACTCCGTACATGGTAACTAACATGCATTAAATATGCAAACTAGAATAACAAAGATACAAGGAGTCTGTTAAAGTTATAAATCTAACATATATCTATCTTACTTATAAGCAACTGCAAGATGTCTCTGAAACAATACACTATACTAAAATTCAAACAGAAGGATGGGAGCTGCTAGGAAGGATACATTCAGAAGTTGCCATTAGTAACCTTTAAACATTCCTAAAGTCTGCAGCCTTGTATCTTTCTCATTTGAAGTGAAGTAATGCCAAGCCGCTGAGGAGCTGGTACAACCTATCTTCCTGCACCTACAAAGAACTTGAGGGTAAGTCTTCCAGGGCCTGGAAGTAAGGCCACACAGGAGAAATCATGTAGTAACACAACAGAACTATCTCCCACTAGGAAAGGACAGCTCATAGTGTTGAGGTCACGTAAGTACTTTCTGTTTTCATCTGTGCCCTCTGGTTTACATTGCAGTGCCCGTGCACTCAGTAGCCATTTGGCCGAGAAGTGGCGAGAAGTTCCCCAACAGTCACATTCTTTCCTCCTAGACCCCCCCAAATCTTCCTACCAGGCAGGCATTTTCCTTTCTGCTTTCCTTTTTTAAGGTACAAGTAATGAACATAAATTAAAATAGCTTAGATGTACGTGAAGTAAAAATAAGCAAGACTCTTCCCTCAAACTCCCCAGAGGCAGCAACTGTTGGCAGTTAGATGTGTATGTTTGTGGACCTTCCCTTATGGTGCACAAATACATAGATATGGTGGCAGTATTTTCTTCCTCTCAGCTTAAAATTAACTCATTTTTATTTTCAACTTGGGGAAAAAAAAACAAACCTGTGGTGAAGCAAAGTACTCTAACTGGAATTTTTACAAAGATTTACTTCATAAAAAACACCCGTTATAAGCACCCAGATTGAAAAATGGAAAATTAGTTGGAGACCATTTTATTAAATAAAGACTTCTTTTGTACCTGCTCCCATTTTCACTAAACACACACACACTCCCTCCCCCCCTTCCTCCCTCTCGAAAAAGAGGATGTCCCACAACATAAGGGATATGACACTGTGAGAAACAGCTATCACTCTCAGTTATAACATTTAATACCACCATCCTACACCTCCTTAGCATTTTATACTGTTATAACTTTGATTAACTTCTTTTAATGGTGATATTTACGTGTGACTACATGGCTGTGGTCAAACTTCTTAAAATTTTTTAAAAGATGGGTTTATACTGCAATACAATTAGCAAGGGAGAAAGCTAATGGGAGGAGGCAGCTTATTTCCAATTCAAGTCTTTATTACATCCCATAGGCACCCATCCATATACATTTAATGTGAAAAGCACATATTTGGATCCACCCCCAGTATATACAACTCATGTTGCAACACTAATGCCAACAATCATTTCGTAGTCTGTGTTTAATTTGTTAGCTCAAATGCTCTATTAGGTCATACTCCATTTTTTTTTTTTTTTTTTTTTTTTGGCGGTACGCGGGCCTCTCACTGTTGTGGCCTCTCCCGTGGCGGAGTACAGGCTCTGGACGCGCAGGCTCAGCAGCCATGGCTCACGGGCCCAGCCGCTCCGCAGCATGTAGGATCTTCCCGGACTGGGGCGTGAACGCGTGTCCCCTGTATCAGCAGGCGGACTCTCAACCACTGTGCCACCAGGGAAGCCCCATACTCCATTTTAAACTTCCCTCTTGCTCCCTAACAAAAACCAAAAAAGGGAAGTAAGGGAGGCTGGGGAGATGGAAGGAGGGGCCTGGTACTCTGTACCCTCCCATAGCTATGAAACCAACACTGACCCTGTACTTATGGACATCCAGTCACACAGCAGCCCTGTTCATGTGAAACAGGCCTGTGAGGCCCACCACTGCACAGGTACAGGGTGATGGTCTTTTCTGGCAATATGGTTTCCTTTTGCAGAGCTTGGATGGATGAACACTGCCTGCGTTCCAGCTAGTGTCTGTGAAGAACACCACCATGGGGCCTGGACGCTTCCTGATCAATTATTATTCCAAAGTTCTTTACAGTGGGGAGAGAGGAGCAGGCATGAGAGTGACTCTTCCTAAAAAGCTAATCCATCAATCAGGTCAGTAACTACAACTATCCAAGGAAGGTGGCCTTGCCTATGTTCCCAACAGTCAGATTTGAAGTGCTGACGTCACCTGAAACAA